>NC_054500.1:29921312-30049857 GCF_017639515.1 Carcharodon carcharias
ATGAGTGCCCTACCCTCCATTCTTAATTAGCACATTCGTTTAGATAATATCACCAACTTCAACACCTCTTGTGTTCTTTTGTTCTTTTGTCTGTGACATCTTTTGATAATCTGCTTCTATCACTGCTTGATTGTCCCTACAACCACACCACCCCCTCCACTTCTCTCCCCCCACCCAACACCCTCCCCCTCAAACACACACACACCTTAAACCAGCTTATATTTCACCCCTTCCTTGGATTCACCTAGTTCTGTTGAAGGGTCATGAGGACTCGAAACGTCAACTCTTTTCTTCTCCGCCTATGCTGCCAGAACTGCTGAGTTTTTCCAGGTAATTCTGTTTTTGTTTCGGATTTCCAGCATCCGCAGTTTTTTGTTTTTATAGACCAGTCAGACTGATGTCGGCAGTGGGGAAAATTCTAGAGTCCATTATAAAAGATGTAATAGCTAAGCATGTGGAAAACAGTGGCAGAATTGGACAGCGTCAGCATGGATTTCTCAAAGGGAAATCATGCTTGACAAATCGACTGGAATTTTTCGAGGATGCAACGAGTAGAGCTGATGAGGGGGAGCCTGTGGATGTGGTTTATTTGGACTTTCAGAAGGCTTTCACCAAAGTCCCACATAAGAGATTGGCGTGTAAAATTAAAGCGCATGGGATTTGGGATGGTGTATTGAGATGGATAGAAAACTGGTTGGCAGACAGGAAACAAAGAGTAGGAATAAACGGATCTTTTTCTGAATGGCAGGCAGTACTATTGGGGTACCACAGGGATCGGTGCTGGGACCCCAGTTATTCATATCCCCAGATTTGCAGATGACACAAAGTTGGGAGGGAGGGTGAGCTGTGAGGAGGATGCAGAGATGCTTCAGTGTGATTTGGACAAGCTGAGTGAGTGGACAAATGCATGGCAGATGCAGTATAATGTGGATAAATGTGAGGTTCTCCACTTTGGTAGCAAAAACAGGAAGGCAGATTATTATCTGAATGGCTATAAACTGAGAGAGGGGAATGTGCAACGAGACCTGGGTGTCCTTGTACACTGGTCGCTGAAAGTAAGCATGCAGGTGCAGCAGGCGGTAAAGAAGGCAGATGGTTTGTTGACCATCATAGCGAGAGGCTTCGAGTACAGGGACAGGGACGTCTTGCTGCAATTGTACAAGGCCTTGGTGAGACCACACCTGGAATACTGTGTGCAGTTTTGGTCTCCTCATCTGAGGAAGGATGTTCTTGCTATAGAGGGAGTGCAGCAAAGGTTTACCTCACTGAATCCTGGGATGGTGAGACTGACATATGAGGAGAGATTGAGTCATTTAGGATTATATTCACTGGAATTCAGAAGAATGAGGGGGGATCTCATTGAAACCTATAAAATTCTAACAGGACTAGACAGGGCAGATGCAAGAAGGATGTTCCCGATGGTGGGGGAGTCCAGAACCAGGGGTCACAGTCCGAGGATATGGGGTAGAACATTTAGGACTGAGATGAGGAGAAATTTCTTCACCCAGAGAGTGGTGAGCCTGTGGAATTTGTTACCACAGAAAGTAGTTGAGACCAAAACATTGTATGTTTTCAAGGAGTTAGATATAGCTTTTGGGGCGAAAGAGATCAAAGGGTGTGGGGAGAAAGCGGGAGCAGGCTATTGAGTTGGATGATCAGCCATGAACATAATGAATGGTGAAGCAGGCTCAAAGGGCCGAATGGCCAATTCCTGCTCCTTGTTTCTATGTTTCTATGTCAGTTCCCCTCTCTCCGAGGGGGGGGGGGGGGGGGGGGGTGTTGTGGGGTGAGATTCACACTCATTTCCCTAGTGCACTGATTATCACGTTTACTTTACATGAGAAAGTCCCTGGTTCAATCCCGGCTGGAAGCTTTGTGTTTACAATTGTTGCTGAGGAGGAATTAACAGTGAGTTTAGTTCATGTCTCATTCTTTAAAAGCCCCTTCTTCACCTTTAAACAGGGAATGATAATTCAGAGAAAAATGATCCACTGTGACCCTGAAACAATATACAGTCGATACTGGAAATCCGAGCTCAAAACAGAAAATGTTGGAAACACTCAGCAGGTCAAACAGCTTCTGTGGAGAGGGAACCTGAGTGAATGTTTCAGGTCGGTGATCTATCAACCAAACTGGTAGGACTTAAAGATGGGGGACACCGTCTTGGGAGACGGGGGCCGCGTGTCAGGAGACGGGGCATGTATACTGTACACATTGTTCACCTTCATAATTCACAACACTATTCCTGATGTTCTTGAGCTGCCTCACTTTCTTTCCCATTCACTCCATTTGCTGAAGTAATGGACTTGCTGCTATCTCGAACAAAACTGTTTTCACCACTAAGGCTCCACTGGTATTTAATAGTCTTCATGACATCATCGCACTGGGACTGGATGACATCATTGCACTGGGACTGGATGACATCATAAGAGTCCATTGTTTCTTAATGATCCACATCAATAACAAGAGGAAATATTAATAAACCTGAGCACATTATCTAGGCTGACACTCCAGGGTGACATTGAGGGACTGCTGCACTATCAGAGACAGCATCCTTCACATGGAACTTGTGGAGGCTCTTGTCACAATCTTCCAATCCTCCTTATATCGTAGTGGTGTCAAAAACACAGCAATTCCAGGACAATCAGTTCACATCAGTGGTGGAGAAAGATTGGAGCCAAAAGTCCAGGACAAAATCAACTTGGACTTGGAAAAGTTTGGGTAATTACTTCCAACATTTTCTGTTTTTAATACCGATACTTCTCTGGATCCCAAGGTGAAAAGAGGCTCTCTGGGAGATATTGGGAGCTGGGAATTGTCCATGAGGGTAACCAATGGTATGAGAACTGAAAGAATCTAGATTTGGAAGAAGAAAAGATACAAAAATGGAGCAGTCAGTAACAGGACATCAATTAGTCTCCTCATATCCTGGAGAAATCAAGGACTTGACATTCTGAGACTTTCAAACAAAAGTTGGTTTATTTAACAAATATCAAGATATTAAACTCCAACCCAGTTACAGAGATTATTATCACCAGTAGAAATAAACCCCAACTGTCAGAATGTACGTGGTTCAGTTCTGGATGTGATTAACAGTGTCAGTAAAAGCCGGATCGAGCATATTAAGGGGAACAGAGGGTAAATAGAAATTATTTCCACTGGTTAGACAATCTAGGAATAGGTGGGATAGTCTAAAAATTAGGACCAGACCCTTCAGCAGTGTAATTACATCTGACACATGACACAGAAAGAGGCCATTCGGCCCAGCCAGTCCATGCTGGTGTTTAAGCTCCTTCAGAGCCTCCACCTATCATTCCTCATCAAAATGTATCATTGTAACCATCTATTCCCCTCTCTTGTGCTTGCCTAGCTTTCTCTTAAATAATATTAGATGTCATTCCATGATTAGACAACACCTACTCAACAATCCTGACTGTGCTGAGAATTACACGAACAACCAATTTAAGATTATCAGTCGGTCTCACAATGTGTCTCACTTACATGTGCTAGAAACTACATATATTCACACACAGGGCCCTGTCCTTTGCACAAATAAATGAACACATCCACATATTGCACTCTTTTCAACTAAACAAAAGCTATACGATTCATTTTTACCACTCCCAGTGGTAATAAGTTCCACTTTCTCAACACCCTTTGGGTAAAGAAGTTTCTTCTGAATTCTCAATTTGATTTATTGGTGACTATCCAATATTTATGGTCTCTAGTTATGCTCTTCCCCACAAGAGGAAACACTCTCTCTCTATCTGCCTGATCAAAACCTCTCAGACAATGAATTGTAGAGTTCGTGCCAAAGATCAATTTGGGATTGAAGTAAAATATCAAAATTTTGTTGTAAACTAATTTCTGACGAGAGTTCCTGAATTATGGGGAAAAGTCAGAGACAGCTGTTCATAAAGGGACACTGCGGCCCCGAGAACACAATCAGTTTTGGTACAGAATATTAAACTTTAGACCTGTTACAGGGATTATTAACATCAGCAGAACCAAACCACAACTGTCAGAAGGAATATGCTTCAGCCCTGGATGTGGTTAACAGCAGCAACAATAGAATCCAACCCCTGCAGTCACTTGTGAATTCACTGGTGTCTGAGCAGGTGGGATGACCAAGTGAATCCCTTCCTGCACTTGGATCAGATGAACGGCCTCTCCCCAATGTGAACTCGCTGGTGTCTCAGTAGGTTGGATGACTGAGTGAATCCCTTCCCACACTTGGAGCAGGTGAAGGGCCTCTCCCCAGTGTGAATTGGCTGGTGTTCACTGAGGTGGAATGAAGACCTGAATCTCTTTCCACAGGAAGTACAGTGGAACGGCCTCTCCTCAGTGTGAATTCGCTGGTGTGTCAGCAGGTTGGATGATTGAGTGAATTTCCTCCCACACTCGGAGCAGGTGAATGGCCTCTCCCCAGTGTGAACTCGCTGGTGTATCAGTAGGTTGGATGATTTAATGAATCCCTTCCCACACTCGGAGCAGGTGAAGGGCCTCTCCCCAGTGTGAACTCGCTGGTGCACTTTGAAGTTGAAAGAAGACCTGAATCTCTTTCCACAGGAAGTACAGCTAAACGGCCTCTCCTCAGTGTGAATTCGCTGGTGCTTCAGCAGGTCAGAGGACACAGTGAATCCTTTCCCACATACTGTGCAGGTGAAATGCCTCTCTCCGGTGTGAACTTGCTGGTGTGTCAGCAAATTTGATGACTGAGTGAATCCCTTCCCACACTTAGAGCAGGTGAATGGTCTCTCTCCAGTGTGAACTCGCTGGTGTTTCAGCAGGGTGGATAACTGAGTAAATCCCTTCCCACAATTGGAGCAGGTGAATGGTCTTTCCCCTGTGTGAATTCGCTGGTGTGTCAACAGGTTTGATGACTGAGTGAATCCCTTCCCACACTCGGAGCAGGTGAATGGTCTCTCTTCAGTGTGTATCTGCTGGTGTGTCCGCAGGTTGGATAACTGAGTGAATCCCTTCCAACACTCGGAGCAGGTGAATGGCCTTTCCCCAGTGTGACTGCGTCGATGGTTTTCCAGTCGGGATGGACGATTGAATCCTTTCCCACAGTCCTCACATTTCCACGGTTTCTCCATGGTGCCTGTGTCCCTCTGTCTCTCCAAATTTGATGATCAGTTGGAGCCTTATCCACACACAGAACAAATGTCTGCTTTCTTCCCACTCTGAATG
This sequence comes from Carcharodon carcharias, assembly GCF_017639515.1. Taxonomy (NCBI): domain Eukaryota; kingdom Metazoa; phylum Chordata; class Chondrichthyes; order Lamniformes; family Lamnidae; genus Carcharodon; species Carcharodon carcharias. Next base: position 29,926,506 of record NC_054500.1, read on the forward strand.
GTGCAATGATTCTTTAGGTTGTGTAACTGGTTAAAGCTCTTTCCAAAGTCAGCTCACTGGAAAACTCTGACTCGGGTGTGTGTGTGTCTCGGTGCTTTTCCAGTCACACTGATGTTTGAATTCTTTTCCCACAGTCAGAACAGACAAACATTTCCTCTTCCACAGTCAAAGATCCATGATATTCAGGTCTTGATGAATCGAGTGATTCTGTCAGATCTTGATGTGATGTTTGGTTTGAGTATCCCGTGTGTAAATGATCTCCCTCTTGCACCCTGTAAACGGAATTTACAAAAACCATCACGGCAAGTACAGGATAGAAATTCAAAACAGACAATGCGAGTTTCTTTTGCACATTCTTTCCCCAAACATATGGTCAATCAAACTGAAAGAAGCCCAAATCAGCAAATAATTCCCAAAAAAAAGCAAAGGCAACCTTCCTAACTAAACCACAATGTTTTTTCCAGTGTCTATGAGGCACTCTGTACCCTGAGATGCCCACCGGCTGTGGGAGGTATCAGGCGTATTGATGGACACTGCACGTTCCCTCATCAGGGACACCCAGGCACGGACAAGACCACGAAGAGAGGCTGGCAGCCAATGTGACCAGACCCACGTGTGTGTCACCCATCCTGGATCTACAAATTCCTCTCTTAACCAGGCCCATGAAGAATTACACCCCACCTTCACACTGGCCAAAGATTAGGAGCGTGGGGCTGAAGTGTCACCAAAAGTTGAGGATGAGTCCCTTCAGGTAACTCTGCAGGGGCTGCAACCTCTCACCCTGGCCCATGGACTCTTCTCGGCTGCAAACATCACCTGCAGCCTGGGACTGGGTGAAGCTGCTTCAAAACCTGTATCCTACATTGTCCCGGAAACTAGGACCCGGTTGGGAACCCGGACCCTGAGGCCCCGCCCACTCACTGTGACATCACCAACGTGGCCGCACATGCGCCCTACCCCCGGCTGAAACAAGATGGCGGCCGTTAACCTGAGCCTGGTTTTATTATTTTTTTATTCGTTCCTGGGATGTGGGCGTCACCGGCCGGGCCAGAATTTATTACCCATCCCTCGATGCCCTAGTTCAGGGGTCATTTCAGAGTCAATCATGTTGTTGTGGGCTCGAGAAAAAGATCCAGAGATGCCAACCCGGGACCTTCACCAGGTGTTTATAAACCCTCCCCGTCCATCTCCCGGCTCCATCGCTCCCGCCGCGTTTCCACATCCTCACCGGCTGCAGATGTGGCCGAGGAGCTTCACTCCCCATCGTCATCACTGACACTGCGCATGCTCCAAACACTGTCCATCACTGCGCCTGCGCACCGCTCCCCAGCGATGTGAATAGGGGTTATTCACCACCGCGGCGAATGCTGGGTAAAGATACCGCCATTGAATGGCCAGTCCGAAATGGTCATTTTATTGCGGTGATGAGATTGGGGCAGTGGCCACTCAATAAAATGGGGCAGTGACCACTCAATAAAATTAGCAATCAAATTGTTCAGAAATTTAAATGTATACAGCATCCATTATCCACCCAGAAGAAGGGGAGTAGGAATTGACTATCTGAGTGTCCTCAATAGATACTTAAAGAGGGGGACATCATTCTCTGTGTCTTTACTGAACAACGACATGCAAAGGGCGAAATGAACGACCTTTAAACACCACGTCCACTTGGCACAGATCTGTCTGAAACTCATTATAGAAGCTATACGAAGCAAAATATTGACAAATATTAAACCACTTACAAAATAATATTTAAATATATGTTGTGGGAGATGGTGGTATTATGGAAACGTCACTAAACTGGTAATCGACCAGACCAGCCTGCAGACTTTGTTTCAAGTCCCACCGCGGCAGTTGGTGGAATTTAAATTCAATTAATAAATCTGGAATTGAAAGCTAGCCTCAGTTCTCAAAAATCCTTCAGGGAAGGAAATCTGCCATCCTTACTTGGTGTGGCCCACATGTGACTCCAGATCTACCGAAATGTGGTTACTCTGAATGGCCCTCTGAAATGGTGTGGCAAGCCACTTGCTTCAAGGGCAGTTGGGGATGGGCAACAAATGCTGGCCTTGCCCACATTCCATGAAAGAAAGTTTTTAACAACCCTGGCACTGAATGGCTGCAATTTCAGAAGGAATTGAAGTCAGAGGGCCCAGGAGAGATGCAAGAGAACGGTTCCCCTTCCAAGGAAAACAAACCCAACTTCACCTAACTGAAGTTCATCATCTCTCGTGAATCTTTTCTGCACATTCTGTAATGCCTCACATTCATCCTGAAGTGAGGTGCTCAGAATTGGACACAATACTGCAGTTGGAACTAAGCCAGTGTTTATTCAGGTTTATTCTAACTTGTTGATTTTCTACTTTATTCCCCATTCCACATGCTTTATTCACTGCTTTTTTAGTCTGCCCTGCCATCTTCAATGATGTATGCACATATAGCTCCAGATTACCCTACTCCTGCACCCTTTTACAATTGTACCCTTTATTTTATTTTGTCTCTCCTCATTCTCCCTACCAAAATAAATCACTTCACACCTCTCTGAATTATATTTTACTGGCCACATGCCTACCCATTCCTTCATCCTGTCTATGTCTTCTTGAGGTTTATCACTATGCTTCTCACTGTAAACTCAACTTGAAAATTTGGCTTTGTTTTCAAATTTTGCCCTGCACACACAAGTCTATGTCATTAATATATATCAAGAAAACAGTGGTCTTAACACCTACTCCTTGTGATCCCACTCTATATTTTTCTTCAATCTGAAAAAACAACCGTTCACCATGCGTGTTGTTTCCTGTCACGCAGCTAATGCTGCCTCTGCCCCATGGGCTTTAACTTTGCTGACAAGCCTGTTACTTGGCGCTGTATCAAATACCGTTTAGCAGTTCATGTTCACATCAACCGTGTTACCCTCATCAACATTCTCTGTTGTGAGGAAAATGAGAAAAGTGATGAAATTGTAATAATATTTAAAGACACTGATAACTGATAAGTACCTCAATAATTAATCAGATTTCAAGACAAAAAGTACAGATAACAAATTAATTTATCAGTAACTGAATTGAGTTATTAATAATATCAGGTAGAGTGCTTGGAATGGAAAAACGAACAATACTGCGATGCTTAAAATATGAAATGAAAGCAGTAAAAACTGGAAACACTCCAGCAGGTCTGGAAGAATCTGTGGAGAGAGAAACAGAATTGACGTTTCAGGTCTGTGACCCAGTGAAATGGGGGAGGTGGGAAGAGGAACAGAAGGAAAGGTCTATGAAAGGCTGCAGGGCGGTACAGATTAACTGACAAAAGGTTTCATGATGTAAGGTCAAAAGGAGTGGTAATGGCCCCATTAAAAAAAACAAAAGACGTGTCTAGATTGGGTGTGAATGGCACGATAACAACAGTCTGAAAACAATGTGGAGACAATGATAGAGAAATGAGAAAGGAAAACAAAGACTTAAAGAAACAAGAAACAAATGGAGGCAGAGATTATGAGAGAAAATTGTTGAAGTCAATTTGATTCCCGAAGTCTGTAAAGTGTTTCTTTTTGACCTGGCAATGAACTGTTACATTTCTATATATTCTCAGTTCAGATGAAAGGTCACAAAGCTGTCACATTAACTCTGTTTCTCTCTCCACAGATGAAGGCCTGACCTGCTGAGGAATTCCAGCATTTTCAGATTCATGTCAGGATTGTAAACTGTGAGAATTTTTAAAGATATTGTCCCGAATTAATTTACCTCATCGACAACAAACGTCTCGGCCTCATGAAACTCCAGTCTCATTGTTTTATATTTGGGTCTGGGGGATAATGTTCACTGTTTTATATTCGGGTCTGGGGGATAATGTTCACTGTTTTATATTCGGGTCTGGGGGATAATGTTCACTGCTTTATATTCGGCTCTGGGGGGGATAATGTTCACTGTTTTATATTTGGGTCTGAGGGTTAACGTTCACTGTTTTATATTCTGGTCTGGGGGATAATGTTCACTGTTTTGTATTCGGGTCTGGGGAATAATGGTCACTGTTTTGTATTCGGATCTGGGGGATAATGTTCACTGTTTTATATTCTGGTCTGGGGGATAATGTTCACTGTTTTATATTCTGGTCTGGGGGATAATGTTAACTGTTTTATATTCTGGTCTGGGGGATAATGTTCACTGTTTTATATTCTGGTCTGGGGGATAATGTTCACTGTTTTATATTCTGGTCTGGGGGATAATGTTCACTGTTTTGTATTCGGGTCTGGGGGATAATGGTCACTGTTTTGTATTCGGGTCTGGGGGATAATGTTCACTGTTTTATATTCGGGTCTGGGGGATAATGTTCACTGTTTTGTATTCGGGTCTGGGGGATAATGGTCACTGTTTTGTATTCGGGTCTGGGGGATAATGTTCACTGTTTTGCATTCGGGTCTGGGTGATAATGTTCACTGTTTTATATTTGGGTCTGATGGATAATGTTCATTGTTTTATATTCAGATCTGGGATAATGTTCACTGTTTTATATTTAGATCTGGATAATGTTCACTGTTTTATATTTGGGTCTGTGGAATAATATTCACTGTTTTATATTAGGGTCTGATGGATAATGTTCACTGTTTTATATTCAGATCTGGGATAATGTTCACTGTCTTATATTTGGGTCTGGGGATAATGTTCACCGTTTTATATTAGGGTCTGGGGGATAATGTTCACTGTTTTATATTCAGGTCTGTGGAATATGTTCACTGTTATATATTAGGGTCTGATGGATAATGTACACTGTTTTATAGTCAGATCTGGGATAATGTTCACTGTTTTATATTTGGGTCTGGGAGATAATGTTGACTGTTTTATATTGGGGTCTGTGGAATAATGTGCACTGTTTTATATTAGGGTCTGATGGATAATGTTCACTGTTTTATATTCAGATCTGGGATAACGTTCACTGTTTTATATTCGGGTATGGGGGATAATGTTCACTGTTTTATATTTGGGTCTGGGGGGTAATGTTCACTGTTTTATATTTGGGTCTGGGGGATAATGTTCACTGTTTTATATTTGGGTCTGGGGGATAATGTTCACTGTTTTATATTCAGATCTGGGATGATGTTCACTGTTTTATATTCGGGTCTGGGGATAATGTTCACTGTTTTATATTCGGGTCTGGGGGATAATGTTCACTGTTTTATATTCGGGTCTGGGGGATAATGTTCACTGTTTTATATTCGGGCCTGGGGGATAATGTTCACTGTTTTATATTCAGGTCTGGGGGATAATGTTCACTGCTTTATATTCGGGTCTGGGGATAATGTTCACTGTTTTATATTCGGGTCTGGGTATAATGTTCACTGTTTTATATTCGGGCCTGGGGGATAATGTTCACTGTTTTATATTCGGGTCTGGGGGATAATGTTCATTATTTTATATTCGGGTCTGGGGGATAATGTTCACTGTTTTATATTCGGGTCTGGGGGATAATGTTCATTATTTTATATTCGGGTCTGGGGGATAATGTTCACTGTTTTATATTCGGGTCTGGGGATAATGTTTACTGATTTATATTCGTGTCTGGGGATAATGTTCACTGTTTTATATTAGGGTCTGGGGGATGATGTTCACTGTTTTATATTCAGATCTGGGATAATGTTTACTGTTTTATACTTGGGTCTGGGGGATAATGTTCACTGTTTTATATTCAGATCTGGGATAATGTTCACTGTTTTATATTAGGGTCTGGGGGATAATGTTCACTGTTTTGTATTCGGGTCTGGGGGATAATGTTCACTGTTTTACATTCGGGTCTGGGGGATAATGTTCACTGTTTTATGTTCGGGTCTGGTGCGGATTAAAATGAGGAGCCTCTTCAATTGAGGAGAGTAACTGCATTTTTGGTATGACTTTAAACAAAATGAACTATCCAGGTGTGAGGGACAAACATTTTCCGATTTAGAGCAGTCAGTTAAGGCGAGCTTGAATCTAAATCCTTCAATTCTGTAAATTTAAACTAAAACCAGACCAGCAGGAAGCTGCTGACGGTTAAAGGGGCCGGGATGGTGTTGGGGGGAGGTGTCTGGAGGAAACCTGACACACACAGTGCACAGGGTGAGTAGAGGAAAGGGAGGGATTACTTGATTAAACAGGGAGCCAGGGACAATAGCGGAAGGCGGGAATCACTGGGAATGGAGCAGCGGGATAAAGACAGCTCAGAGAATCATTGAATGGTTACAGCACAGATGGAGGCCATTTGGCCCATCCTGTCTGTGTTGTCCACTGAAGGAACAATTTTCCTCGTGCCACCTCAGGGCTGTGGGCCAAGTGCTGGAAAATGGGATTGTAATAGATAGATGTTGATGGCTGGCACGGACATGATGGGACGAAGGGCCTGTTTCTGTGCTGTACAACTCTGATTCTATGACTTCCCTCCCTTTGCCCCGTGGCCCTGGGATTAAACAAGTCTTAAACAAGACTTGTATGAACCAAGGTGTTTAGGCGATGGAGGAGCAGCAATAAGGATAAACAACCTTTTCACACAGTGAATTGGGGGCGGGGTGCAGGATAATCTAACTGTGCAGGTCAGTGAGGATCCCCAAAGCCCATCAGCCGTCTGCATGCTGAATGTAGAGGCCCCTGGGGGAGGGGAGAATGGAACCATTTGGGCACAGCACAAGGTGGGAGGTCACCCCTCCCCCACTCCCCTGGCTACACAAATGACTCACCTTGGACTGTCCCACACCTGGGCTGGGCGGGGTTAAGGTGCAGGAAGCTGCAAGCTGGTAGGTTGAGCTGCGAACTGGGTGGAGTTGGGGGGTTTGAATGACGGGTCTGGGGCTATATCAGTATGTGTTCATACTGACAACAGACTGCTCAGATGATCTCTCTGTTGGACTGGGTTCAGGCAATCACTTAATCTCACTGTGCACCAGTGAATTCACACTGGGGAGAGGCCATTCACCTGCTCCAAGTGTGGAAGTCGATTCACTAGTTCTTCCACCTTGCTGAAACACCTGTTTAGACTGTGACAAGAGCTTTAAAAACCCACATTCATTGATGGTTCACCAGTGCATTCATTCCGGTTCCATTCCATTCATCTGCTCTCACTGCGGATAGAGGTTCAGATGATTGTCCATCCTGCTGCAACACCAGTGAGTTCGCACTGGGGAGAGGTCATTCACCTGCTCCATGTGTGAGGAGGGATTCTCACTGATGGAAGATCTTTTAAATGTGTAGATTGCAGAAAAAGTTATAAAAGTTCTGTGGAGCTGATGTTCCATCAACGTGTTCACACAGACCAGAACCTGTTTAAGTGCTCTCTCTGGGACTGGGTTCAAGTGATCATGTGAACTCAGGTTCACCAATGCACTCACACTGGGGAGGAGACCATTCATCTGTTCTGTGTGGGAGAGATTCACTCCGTCATCCCACCTCCATACCCATTAGTTCTGAAGAGGATTCATACTGACTTGAAACGTTAACTCTGTTTCTCTCTCCACAGATGCTGCCAGACCTGCTGAGCTTTTCCAGCATTTTCTGTTTCTAATTTTAGATTTCCAACATATGCAGTATTTTGCTTTCATCTATACATATCGACTCGTTTACATGGGTCAGAAAGCTTTTCAAAGTTCTGACCATGAGCTGAGATTTAAAAGCAAAATGGGTGAGATACAAACACATTCACGTTGGGGAGAGGCTATTCACCTGCTATGTGTGTGGGAGGAGATTCACTCAGTCATCTCACCTATTGACACCCCAGTGAGTTCACAAGCGGCTGCAGGAATTGAATTCTGCTGTTACTGCTGTTGTTAACCACATCCAGGACTGAACCATTCTGACAGTTAGAGTTTGTTTCTGTTGATGTTCATAATCCCTGTAACTGAACTGAAGTTTAATATTCTGGATAAATGTGAAATAAATCAGATTTATTTTAAACACGTTGTGGATTTTTGCCTTTCCCACCTGGGTGTTTAACATCACCTGGCTGGAGCTCAGGAAGGACAATCTGGGTCGTGGATCACACAGCAGGAACAGAACTTAAGCCTGGACACAGTCCCTCAGGGTCACACTGAGAGGGACAAACAGCACTTTGTTCTTTCTCATCTCTCTTCACTGACAGCAAAGCCCCCGTGTGGGTTAATCCTGAGGTGTGTAAGAAATGTGTCCCAGCCGCTCTCTTCCATGGTTCAGAGCTCCTGGACCCAGAACAGAAGGCTCCTTTACAACTGTGTTTAGAGTCAGGAGGAACAACGGTGCTGTCAAATCAGAGATTGGTGTAAAACTGTGATCTGTTTCTGACTGAAGGGGAAAATCAGATTTAAATTTCCAGTCTGAAAATGAGCGTGCTAATTATTCTATGAAGATTTACTGTGTTTGTGACAGACCAAAATCGATTACTTTAAGGCAGAATTAAACCCATTTGAAATAAATTTGCAAAATTCTGTATTAAAATAGTAGGTAGTGATTTCAGAGGTGCCTGTTAACTGCTGGGAGAATTATACAACAGATAAAGAAAGACCTGCAGCACATTTCCTGGAGTTCCCTGTTTTATTGATGTGTGTTAGACACCAGGATAACTAAAAATACTCATCCCTGAACATCCATGTGGTTGCGATCCTCAAAGTTATTCTGGGATCACTCCCGCTGTGTAGCTCCAGCACTGACCCTGCTGCAGGTTGGAGGCTTGGGGAATGGGCCCTCCAGGAGTGGATTGGGAGAAAGCAGTGTTTCAGTATCCGGACTAATATACAGTGAGGAACCAGAGGAATCCTTACTGAGGAACTGTCTGGGGCTTTACCTCTCAGTGTAGGTCTAGGGGGTGAATGATTCCCGACTCCCTGAACTGCCAGACACTGAACCCAGTTTGGAACAAGATGAATTCAGTGTCCAGGAGAACTGGGACCAATATCACCCACAATTGAGGGAGAGGAAAGCAGCCATTAGAGAAGAGATCTTTGGGAAAGAAGATGGTGAATAATTGTGGGAATAACAGCAAAGCTTTCCCAGCTCCATCAGGAGTGGGAAGATGGTTAAAGGTGGTTTCGAGCCACTGAAAGACAGTTGAGGACAGATTGAATCAGAATGCCAGGCTATGACTGAGCTGTCAAATGACTGTTTCACATCAGTCTGCACTCCTGTGGATGATGCTCAGATTCCAGCTGTGGGATGTGCTGTCGACAATAACATCATCAATATTAAAATAGAAAGGGATTGTCACCCTGGAGAAAATAGGAAATCTCAAACTAGATGGTGCTCCAGGTCCAGATGATATCCACCCAAGGGGGTTTAAAGAGATGTGACAGGTGCCCTGTGAACCTCTTGTCCGTATCTTCAACAGCTCAATAGAGTCAGCGATTGTTCCCTGAGATTGGAAAGTAGCTCATGGTGTTCGCACTTTCCAAATCGGGGACAAATCAGAGCCAGGGAATGACAGGACCATCAGTGTGGCCACGATCACAGGGAAGATACTTGAAGGTTTCTGATTCTGTTTCTGATCACTGGGGGAGAGAAGGATCCATTAGAGATCCTCAGTATGGATTCTGGAAAAGAATGTCACACCTTAGAAACCTGTTTGTGTTTTGTGAAGAGGTTGCTGTGCTGGTGGATGAGGGGAATCAGGTTGACATTGTCTATCTCAGGGTGTAATCCAACACCAGCATCTTGTATTTACACAGAGGGTTGTGAGGCTGGAAGAAGTTACAGAGATACTAAGGATCCGTTTGACATTGTCTATCTCAGGGGTGTCAAATCCTTTTCCATGGTGGCTCTGAACTAATATCCTGGCACTGGGCGAGGGCCACATTCAGCAGAAGTTATTAAAATGAAACAAGATACTGATAAACTTTATCAGTATTCACTGACATCTCGATTTTATTTACTGCTCCTGCTACTCCAGATACCTGGCACCTCTTCACTTGACCCATCACATCAACACTTGGAGCAAATGACTGGGCTGAGGCCTGTCTTGGATAAAAACATGAGGACCACTTGTCAGCACAGAATCAGAGAAATTTACAGCACAGAGGAGGCCATTCAGCCCATCATGTTTGTACTGGTTGAAAATGAGCTATCCAGTCCAATCCCACTTTCCAGCTCTTGGTCTGTAGTCTTGTAGATTACAGCACGACTGGTGCATATCCCAGTTCTTTTTAAATGTGAGTATTTCTGCCTCTACCATCCTTTCAGATAGTGAGTTAAAGTTCCCCACCACCCTCTAAGTGATCTCAGCCCCCTGGTTACTGACCTCTCTGTTAATGAAATAGGTCCTTTCTATCCAATCTATCTGGGACCCTCATCATTTTATACACATCAATTAAATGTCCCCTCAGCATCCTCTATTCCAAAGAAAACAACACCCACCTCTCCAAATCCTCCTCAGGGTTAAAATCACCAGTCCTGGCATCATCCAGATAAATCTTTTCTGTGCCTTCTCCAGTGTGATCACATCCTTCCTGTAAAGTGCTGAATAGAACTGGACTGTGCTCTAACTAGTGTTTTTATATTTCTAGAATAACCACACTCTCATCTTCCATTCACTCCAATGTGAGGGAAACTCAGCTGGAACCTGTCAGCATCTGAAAGATATTTACAAATTTTCGAGGGTTCCTTACAGTTGGGGTCTTCCTCTGTTTTGTCCACTCGAGGTGTTAGATAACAGACTTTCCCCTGTGAATATTGAGCTGGAGTTTTGGGCCATGAGGCGTTTCCTTGTCCATCTTGTTGACTCTAAATATTGAATCTTGTGGTTTCAGACACCAGGTAATCAAGCTGACAACAGATTGTCTCACACTGACTTTGTTAACAGCACTGCAATCATACAGATAGAGTATAGTTCCCCAATCCAGAATAGGGATAATCACAGAATCTTTACAGTGCTGGAGGCCATTCAGCCCATCGAGTCTGCACTGGCTCTTTGAAATTGCATTCCACCTAGTCCCACTCCCCTGCCTTATCCTGTAACCTTGCACATTCTCTCTTTTCAGGTAGCTACCGAGCTCCCTTCTGAATCCCTCAATCAAACCTGCCTCTACTGCCCTTTCAGGAAGTTCGCACCAGATTCCAACTACCCTGTGGGTGAAAAAATGTTCCCTCACCTCACATTTAAGGAGGGAATTTAAAAGCTTCACATCAAGGCACAGCCACCAACGATGGAATAATTATAATACTTGGTATTCAAGGGGGCAGAATGAGGAGCGTAGAGGGACATGTGACTGGAGATTACAGAGCAGGTGAATGGCCTCTCCCCAGTGTGAACCCGCTGGTGTTTAAACAGGTCAGACGACCGAGTGAAACCCTTCCCACACTCCGAGCAGGTGAATGGCCTCTCCCCAGTGTGGACTCGCTGGTGTCTCAGCAGGTCAGATGACTGAGTGAAACCCTTCCCACACTCCGAGCAGGTGAACGGCCTCTCCCCAGTGTGGACTCGCTGGTGTCTCAGCAGGTCAGATGACTGAGTGAATCCCTTCCCACACTCGGAGCAAGTGAACAGTCTCTCCGAGGTGTGAACTCGTTGGTGTTGCAACAGGTCGGATGAGTGAATGAATCCCTTCCCACATTCGGAGCAGGTGAACGGTCTCTCCCCACTGTGAGTGCGCCAATGAGTTTCCAGCATCTGAATCCCTCTTCACAGCCTCCACATTTCCATGGTTTCTCCCCACTTTGAACAGTGCTTTTTCCCTTCATGTTCAAAATCAGTTTACAATAAATTAGGCAACTCCTTCAGATCCAGATGTGATGTTTGGTTTCAGTTTCCTGGCTGCAAATCCTCCTCTTCTAATACCCTGTGAAATTGATTTAAAACAGAAAAAGGGGAGTGAGGGAGAACCCACAAAAACACAAAGGTAGGTTGTGAAATTGAGCTGAATGAATCTGGGAATTTGTGGGGCTGGCACCAGGGAAAAGTGACCATGAAAACTGTTGGATTGTCACAAAAACCCAACTGGTTCACTAATGTCCATCAGGGAAGGGAACCTGCCACCCTGTCTGGGCCCACACAAGACTCTGGACTCCTTAAAATAACAGATAGGAACCGGAATAAACCGTACGGTTCATTGAGCTGCTCCACCATTCGAAATGAGCATGGCTGATCTTGGGCTTCAACTCTACTGTCTGAGAGGGAGAGAGAAAAGAAGAGAAGGGGGTAGTAGAAACGGGAGTAAAGAAGACGGACTTAATAGAGCTACATCTCTCTACATAAGTGTGAGGTTATCCATTTTGGTCAGAAGAATAAAAAGGCGACTTATTATTTAAATGGAGAGAAACATCAGAATGCACCAGTGCAGAGGGATCTGGGTGTCCTCGTGCATGAATCACTGAAAGCTGCTGTGCAGGTACTGCAGGCAATAAGGAAGGCAATTGGAATTTTGTCATTTATTGCTAAAGGAATAGAGTATAAAAATAGGGAAGTTTTGCTGCAACTGTACAAGGCATTGGTGAGACCGCACCTGGATTACTGTGCACAGTTTTGGTCCCCTTACTTGAGGAAGGATGTAGTTACATTGGAGGAGGTTCAGAGGATGTTCACTAGATTGATTCCAGAGATGTGGGGCTTGTTTAATGAGGAGAGATTGAGCAGTTTATGCCTATACTCGATAGAGTTTAGAAGTATGAGAGGAGATCTAATTGAGATATATAAGATGCTAAAGGAGACAGACAAAGTAGACGTGGAGCAGATGGGAAACAAAGCAGCAGGTTAACGTGTGGGGGGTGGATCCAACTTCATGGAAAATTATGAAAAAACTGAAAAGAAAGGAGAGCCCAGGAGAGGCTATTAAAGTCCCCAAAACACAAAATAGGACAGAGTGTTTGGAAAGGGCTAGGAATCTAACTTCAAGCACATCAGATAAAGGGACGACAATGAGAAAGGGGAAGGGAAATACAAGACCAAAGGAGTTGTTTCTGAATGCACGCAGTATACAAAATAAGGTAAATGAGCTTGTGGTGGAGATTGAAATTGGCAGGTATGATGTGGTGGGCATCATGGAGACATGGCTGCAAGGGGATCAGGACTGGGAGCTAAATATCCAAGGATATACATCCTATCGAAAAGATAGGCAGTTTGGCAGAGGGGTGGGGTTGCTTTGTTAGTAAGAAATGAAATTAAATCGATAGCAAGAAATGAAGTAGGGTCAGAAGATGTAGAATCTGTGTGGGTACAGTTGAGGAACTGAAAAGGTAAAGAAAACATAATGGGAGTTATGGCCTCCGAACTGTAGTCAGGATGTGGGGCACAAGATATACCAGGAGATAGAAAAGGCATGCAAGAAAGGCAAGGTTACAGTGATCATGGGGGATTTCAATATGCAGGTAGACTGGGAAAATCAGGTTGGTAGTGGATCCCAAGAAAAGGAATTTGTGGAATGTCTACGAGATGGCTTTTTGGAGCAGCTTGTGGTGGAGCCCACTAGGGAACAGGCAATTCTAGATTTAGTGATGTGTAATGAGGCAGATTTGATAAGGGAGCTTAAGGTGAAGGAAACCTTAGGACCATATTATGATAAAATTTACCCTGAAATTTGAGAGGAAAAAGCTGGAATCAGATGTAACGATATTACAGTTGAATAAAAGCAAATACAACGGCATGAGGGAGGTGCTGGCCAGAATTGACTGGGAGACGAGCCTAGCAGGAAAGACAGTGGAACAGCAATGGCAGGAGTTTCTGGGAGTAATTTGGGAGACACAGCAAAAATTCATCCCTAGGAAGAAGAAGCATACTAAAGGGAGGACGAGGCACCATGGCTGACAAGAGAAGTCAGGGAGAGCATGAAAGCTAAAGAGAAAGCATACAATGCGGCGAAGAGCAGTGGGAAACCAGGGGATTGGGAAGCCTACAAAGACCAACAGAGGACAACTAAAAAAGTAATGAGGGAGGAGATTAAATATGAGGGTAAACTAGCCAGTAATATAGAAGAAGATTGCAAGAGTGTTTTTAGATATATAAAGGTGAAGAGAGAGGCAAAAGTGGACATTGGGCTGCTGGAAAATGACACTGTGAATTAGTAGTGGGGAACAAAGAAATGGCGGAGGAACTGAATCGGTACTTTGTGTCAGTCTTCACGGTGGAAGACACGAGTAACATTCCCAAAGTTCAAGAGAGTCGGGGGGCAGAGGTGAGTATGGTGGCCATCACCAAGGAGAAGGTGCTAGGAAAACTGAAAGGTCTGAAGGTGGATAAATCACCTGGACCAGATGGATTACACCCCAGAGTTCTGAAGGAGATAGCTGAAGAGATAGTGGAGGCGTTAGTGGTGATCTTTCAGGAATCACTGGAGTCAGGGAGGGTCCCAGAGGACTGGAAAATCACTAATGTAACCTCCCTGTTTAAGAAGGTTGTGAGGCAAAAGACAGGAAATTACAGGCCGATTAGCCTGACTTTGGTCATTGGTAAGATTTTAGAGTCCATTATTAAGGATGAGATTTCAGAATACTTGGAAGTGCATGGTAAAATTGGGCAAACTCAGCATGGTCTCATCAAGGGGAGGTCATGCCTGACAAATCTGTTAGAATTCTTTGAGGAGGAAATGAGTAGGTTAGACAAAGGAGAGCCAATGGATGTTATCTACTTGGATTTCCAGAAGGTCTTTGACAAGGTGCTGCACAGGAGGCTGCTCAGTAAGATAAGAGCCCATGGTACTAGCATGGATAGAAGATTGGCTGTCTGGCAGGAGGCAGAGAGTGGGGATAAGGGGGTCCTTCTCAGGATGGCGGCCGGTGACTAGTGGAGTTCCGCAGGGGTCAGTGTTGGGACCACAACTTTTCACTTTATAAATTAATGATCTAGATGAAGGAACTGAGGGCATCCTGGCTAAGTTTGCAGATGATACAAAGATAGGTGGAGGGACAGGTAGTATTGAGGAGGTGGGGAGGCTGCAGAAGGATTTGGACAGGTTAGGAGAATGGGAAAAGAAGTGGCAGATGGAATACAATGTGGGGAAGTGTGGGGTCATGCACTTTGGTAGGAAGAATAGAGGCATAGACTATTTTCTAAATGGGGAGAGAATTCAGAAATCTGGAGTGCAAAGGGACTTGGGAGTCCTAGTCCAGGATTCTCTGAAGGTTAACTTGCAGGTTGAGTCGGTAGTTAGGTAGGCAAATGCATTGTTGGCATTTATTTCGAGAGGATTAGAATATAAAAGCAGGGATATGCTGCTGAGGCTTTATAAGGCTCTGGTCAGACTACATTTAGAATATTGTGAGCAATTTTGGGCCCCATATCTCAGGAAGGATGTGCTGGCCCTGGAGAGGGTCCAGAGGAGGTTCACGAGAATGATCCCAGGAATGAAAGGCTTAACATATGAGTAACGTTGAGGACTCTGGGTCTATACTCGATGGAGTTTAGAAGGATGAGGGGGGATCTGATTGAAACTTACAGAATACTGAAAGGCCTGGATAGAGTGGACGTGGGGAGGATGTTTCCATTAGTAGGAGAGACTACGACATGAGGGCACAGCCTCAGAGTAAAGGGAAGACCTTTTAGAACAGAGATGAGGAGAAACATCTTTAGCCAGAGAGTGGTGAATCTATGGAATTCATTGCCACAGAAGGCTGTGGACGCCAGGTCATTGAGTGTATTTAAGACCGAGATAGATAGGTTCTTGATTCGTAAGGGGATCAAAGGTTACGGGGAGAAGGCAGAAGAATGGGGTTGAGAAACTTATCAGCCATCGAGCAGACTCGATGGGCCGAATGGCCTAATTTCTGCTCCTATGTCTTATGGTCTTACAGATTCATCCTCCCCACCTGTTGATCATCTCTCACAATTCTAAATTATTGGCATGTCGTAAATATATCTGGTTCAAACAGAAGTTCATGCACGGACTTTAAAGATTCTCCGGCTCTCTGTTCACCTGCATCCACCTTGTGGATATTTTCTAAATCCAGATTCTATTTCCCGCTTCAATTTAACTTCATTCCGTTTAATAGATACGAGTGTGTTTAATTCAATGCTGATTGTTTTATAGTTAGTTTCTCTATGGAGTGTGTGTTAATGTCCTGATGATTTAAAATGACTCATTCAATTTTCCACAATAATCACTCCATGTTGTTCTGTTGTCGAGTAGCTGGGCATGTCTGGGACCTGCTCTTCAGTGCAGGGTCACCATGCATTTCCACATGTTAATTACACCACATGGAACATATCACATCTGCACACTCACGCTGTATTCCAATACCATGCTGCATGTGCCAACCTACGCAAGTCACTCTTGGTCTTTCAGGTGATCTTATCAAAATATCAATGGGGTGTCTGCCTGAAGATCTTTGCTGATCTAACCCTGCCTGTTTCTGGAGTCTTGGATAGTGGCCAGACTATCAAATTCAGTTTCTTTTAAAACACAGAGGCAAGGACACAAATATCACCAAGAGAAATCTCTGTTTACTGTTCTCATCTACACTTCCCTGACTTTAAACTAGAATGTACATGTACATTAGATTGATTATTCCATTGAACTATACCCAGGTGAATTATTCCATTTCCCAACTGGTGGTGTGATTTTCTTCATCTTTTATTCTAAATGCATCATTTCATGAATTACTATTCTATCTCATTCAGGAGCACTGGAGGAACTATATTGTCCCATTTAATACTCACATAATATGGTGTTTGGAGATCAGAGACAGAAGTACAGATACTTGCAATCAGATTGTAGATCACTCCCATATCTCCTGTTCTCAGGCACTTTGTCCTGAATGATAACAAATGGGATGAAGACAAATCTTTAAAAAGCAAAGCCTTTTGTTTGAATTGTCACCGTGCTGTCAGTGGAAAGGGTTAACTTCTCAGCTTGTTAGCAAAGGGGCTGAAGAAACATTCTCAAATGTGCACACTTGTGTCAACTTTATGTAACTTCATTTTCAGATCAAGGATGAACCAAACCCCATTTCAATTTCTGTTTTTCCAATTCTCTTGGTATTTTTATCAGCTTTGCCCAAATGTTATTTTTTTCTTCTTCCTCCAGGCACCTTTCCAAATGACGGTAATAAAACTGAAGAAAAATAAAACTGAAAAAGTTCACTTTCACAGGCAAAAGGAGCTTCAACCTTCTGAGACTGAAAAGAGTTAAAGAGGGTGGAGCTTCCCACAGCTTGTGAGCTCCAGAACAGAACCTCAAGGCTGAAGCTTATCTTTAGGGAATCAAACTTTTCGATGCCTTTTACAATTGTACAAGTTCATTGTGATTCATACTTAAAGGTTTACTTTCACTCAGTCATTATAACCTTTCACTTTTCTCAGCACAGAAGCTGGCAGCTTTTTAGATTCAATCCCAATTGTACACTTCTCTTGTAGCTGGCGTATGGAGAAGATCATGTCCACTGTAGATCTGCCAGCACAGAAACCGCACTGTGCTTCTGGATACACTCGGTCTGCAAGTAGATGGAGTCTTTTAGGCCTGACCCTAGTGAAGGTCGTCCCTGTGATACTGAGGAGTGAGATGTCCCTGTAGTTGCTGCAATCTCCTCTGTCACCTTTCATTTAGTATATTGTGATCATTCTTCAATCACACACGTGTCCTGTGGAATGGATCCTACCTCCCAACAGAGAAGGAGGAGCTCATGAAGCTGTGACAGTAGATGGGACTTTCTGGGCTTGAGCAGTTCAGCTGGAATTCCATCCTTGCCGGGTGTCTTTCTGCTTGCTAAGCAATTAATGGCCTTTTTGAGCTCACGTGTTGAGGGTTCCTCGTCCAACCCAATCATGACAGGAAGCTGCAGAAGGGAGTCAAACAGAGACTGGGAGATGTCCTTCTCACAGGAGTACAACTCACAGCAGTTTCAACCCAATGGGACATCTGTTTACGTCTGTCAGTGAGAACTTCACCCACCATTTGGTGGTGGTCAGACCAAGCACATCATACACAGCACGTAGATTTCCATTGTCACAGGCAGTTTGGATTTCTTGACGTCGGCTGTTCCAGTGTTTATTTACATAGTACCTCCCTGTCTTTTAACAACTGTCTTATCTACTTGCAAGTTACATAATGTTCTAGTTGTTGGGTTTATGTTGTAATCAGGCAGGCTTTGCTTTTTGCTTCAATGACAGATTCATCTCTGCTGAGTGGGTCTCAAACCAGTCTTTGTTGTGGGCTCCACCTTTCCCAAATGTTGCTGCTGCTGTGTCAGAAATGATTGAACTCAACCACTTCCAAGATTCAACAATATCAGTGTTGACTGCTGAAGCTTTTATCGATGTGCATGTAAAATATTTTACTGTTTTGCTTATGTTCCTTGATAAATTAATTTCATCATGGAGGTATCTGTGTGTGGAATGTACAAGTCAGTAAGAATTGTCAGCAAGGATTAATCAGCACTCTCTAATTGGAGATGTTAATCAGTGGAACCTCTCAGACACTGAATTGTAGTCTTTGCTTCAAAGGTCAGTTTAGGATTGAAGTAAAAATTCATAATTTTATTGTAATCAAGTTCTTGAATTAAGAGGAAAGATCACAGATGGTGCTTTTAAAAAGGGACACTGCAGCTCAGATAATCAGTGACAGATCCAGAAAATTAAACTCCAGCCAGTTATAGGGTTGTTAATATCAGCAGAGTCAAAGCTAATACTATCTGACTATCAGTCCTGGATGTGACTAACAGCAGCAGTAACAGCAAAATCCAATCCCTGCAGTCACTTGTGAATTCGCTGGTGTGACAGCAGTTTGGCTGACTGAGTGAATCCCTTCCCACACACAGTGCAGGTGAATGGCCTCTCCCCAGTGTGAACTCGCTTGTGTACTTTAAGATTAGATGAAGACCTGAACCTCTTTCCACAGGAAGTGCAGCTGAATGGCTTCTCCCCAGTGTGAACTTGCTGGTGTGACTTAAGGCTGGCTGACTGAGTGAATCCCTTCGCACACACAGAGCAGGTGAATGGTTTCTCCCCAGTGTGAACTCGCTGGTGTGACTGAAGGCTGGCTGACTGAGTGAATCCCTTCGCTCACACAGAGCAGGTGAATGGCCTCTCCCTAGTGTGAAATCGCTGGTGTCCACTCAGGTGGGATGAAGACCTGAACCTCTTACCACGGTAAGTGCAGCTGAAGGGCCTCTCCCCAGTGTGACCTTGCTGATGTGTCAGCAGAGTGGATGACTGAGTGAATCCCTTGCCACACACGGAGCAGGTGAACGGCTTCTCTCCAGTGTGAATACGTTGATGGCTTCTCAGCAGAGATGGATAATTGAACCCTTTCCCACAGTCCCCACATTTCTACGGTTTCACCATGGTGCTGGCCCCAGTGTGAGTGCATCAATGAAATTCCAGCTGGGATGGATAAATGAATAGCTTCACACCATTCTCACATTTTCTCATCCACACACAGAGATCACGTGTACAGTTTCTCCCCACTGTGAATGGTGCAATGTTTATTCAGGTTTTGTAACTGGTTAAAGCTCTTTCCGCAGTGAGTTCACTGGAACACTCTCAGTCGGGTGTGTGTGTGTCTCGGTGCTTTCCCAGTCCCACTGATGTTTGAAATCTTTTCTCGTAGAAAGAACAGTCAAACATTTCCCCTTCCACATTCAAAGGTCAATTATATTCAGGTCCTGATGAATCGAGTGACTCAGTCAGATGTTGATGTGATGTTTGGTTTGCGTTTCCAATCTACAAATCTTAATATTTGATGATGTTTAGTATCTGAAAATCCTTCCCTTCTAAGACCCTGTAAAAGGAGTTAATAAAAGTCATCACTGTCAGTCCAGCATGGAAATTAGTAATTGACAATTACACTTGCTACAGAATAATTTTTCCTCTCGTCTCCCCTCCCCCACCCCAAACTGTAAATCACAGTCCCACACACACTCTCCTTCCTGTGATGAGAAATCCAAACCAAGAGATCCAATCTCCACCATTTCTTTCCTCTCCCAGTTTTCTATCTTCCTCTGCTCTGGCTGGGTTCAGTTCTACAGTCCTGCTGTAAAAGGAATTGGAAAAGGAGACTGTAAGTTCAAGATTAGAAACTGAGAAGAGACAAACATTTCTCTGGGTTTGAGTTTGCTGTGTGTAAATCCTCCCCTTCTAACTCCTGTAAAAGGAGTTTCCAAAATCAATCCCTGTCAGTCCAGGATAGAAATTCACAACATTCTCTTCTCCTGCTACCTGGACCAGGATGACCGCGCATGCGCCCTGCTGCACATTGCCCCCTATAAAGATGGCGGCCGTTACCCCGGGCCTGGCGAAGGGAGAAATCCAGACTTTTTCGGCCCGTTCTCTGCAAACCCAAGACCGGTACCTTGTTATTTGGAATCTGCGGCCTGCACTGTGTGTTTATGAAGCCTCCCTGCCCACTCCGCTGGCTCCATTCCTCCTCACACACCCACTAACTCTGTTAGTTTGCTCCACTCAACATTCTCGCAACCGCGATGAGCAGCTTCAGTCACAGACCAGCACTGCGCATGCTCATGAAACAGACAGTAATGCGCATGTGCAGGGAGCTGCAGTTTTGAGGATAGGGCACATTCTTCTCCCCTTTGAATGCTGGGTGGTCCCGCCGCCATTGAAAGTCCTTTTCTTTTGCACAGCAAATTATGGTTTGTGATCCGATGACGACTGGATGCCAGAGTCAAGATATAACATTATTTATCAATTGATATAACAAACAAAGTGCAGGGTTTCTGCTATAGTTCTGTCTTGGGTGCAAATTTCAGAACAATCCTCTACAGTTCAGTGTGAACTCTCTGGAGTCTAAGTCCGCAGTGAGAACCAAATATTTCTTCCCGTAAATAGAACTTTTAAACTTAGTTTTTGTTAGTAAAAGACGAACATAGGAGAAGGGGTATATGCCCCCTTGAGCCTGTTCTACCTTTTAATAAGATCATGGCTGATCTGGCAGTCACCTCAAATCTGCATCCCTCTTCCCGCCAATAATATATCACCCTCCGTCCCTTGCTCAAGAATCTATCCACCTCTGCCTTAAAAATATTCAAAGATTCTGCTTCCAACACACTTTCAGGAAGAGAGTTCCAAAGAATCACGATCCTCAGAGAGAAAAAAAATCACCACTTCTCCATTTTAAAGAGGTGATCTCTTATTTTTAAACAGTCAGAGAACGACCAGACTTTAGCACGGGGCCAGTGGAAAGTTCAGTTAACATGATTGTCAAGCAGTGATGAAGTGAATTTTCAATTCATGTGCACCTTGTTTGTGCATTTTCCAGATTAAAACTTGAATTGAATCCATCGTTCTCCATCATAAGAGCATTCAAGGTGGAAAGCCATAAATACTTGGACACTCGGGGAATCAATGGATATGGGGGTAGGGTGAAAGTAGAGTGGAGCTGGAAGATCATTCAATGGTGGAGCAGGTTCAATCATTAGTCTATCAATCAATGGTCTATCCCTGCTCCAATTTCTTGTGTTCTTTTGAACATCACTATGAATCACTGTGATCCTTTAAAAGCGGAGGCTGGTGGGGGAAAAGTGAGGGGGAGAGCAACCCAATCATGGTTCTGGAAGTGATAAATAAATGAAACTGGCGATAAGGAGAGCTTTGAGATTGCTGGAGGGAAAGATCGAGTGTGTACATACGGCGGTGCATGGCACTGAGTGTGGATCTCAAAGTGAGGTGAGAACAGCAGTGCGAGGAGCATTCTATGTCCCGGAGTCTTCCTGGGTGGATTCAAAACATGAGGGATGCAAATTCAATTGAATCCACACGGGGTAAGTCAGAGACGGAGACAGTCACTAAGGAAGGAGCCATGATAGGGTCTCCCTTGTCCTCACTTTTCACCCCACCAGCCTCCACATTCAGAGGATCATCCTCCGTCACTTCTGCCAACTCCAGCATGATGCCACCACCAAACACATCTTCCCCTCACCAACCCCATCAGCATTCCATAGGGACTACTCTGGGACACCCTGGTCAACTCCTCCATCACTCCTAACACCTCATCCCCTTCTCAAGGCACCTTCGCATGCAATCGTGAAAGGTGCAACACCAGCACCTTTATCATCTCCTTTCTCACTGTCCAAGGGGCCAAATACTCCTCTTCAGAGAAGCAGCACTTCACTTGCACTTCCCTCAATTTAGTCTACTGCATTTTCTGCTCCCAATGCGGTTTCCTCTACATTGGAGAGACCAAACGCAGACAGGGTGACTGCTTTGAGGAACACCTTCGGTCTGTCTGCAATCATGACACAGACCTCCCTGTCGCTTGCCAATTCAACACACCACCCTGCTCTCATGCCCACATGTCTGTCCTTGGCCTGCTGCAATGTTCCATTGAATCTCAACGCAAACTGGAGGAACGGCACCTCATCTTCCGATTAGGCACTTTACAGCCTTCTGGACTTACCATTGAGTTCAACAACTTCATGGCATCTACTCTCTCCTCTATCCTCCTCCCTTTTTCACCCATTGAAAAAAAATTATTTTATTTTTTATCCACTTATTGTCATTTTTATTCATTTATTCATGTTTTATTCCCTTTTACATCGTCTTTCATTTTGTCCATGACATCTTTGTCAATCTCTCGTTAGCCCCACCTATCACTGGCCCTCGATCCAGCTTCACCTGCTCCACCCCCACAACCACCATCTTAAAACAGTATACATTTTGTCACATTTCTACTTCTCTTTAGCTCTGAAGAAGGGTCAAACAGACTCAAAGCATTAACTCTGTTTCTCACTCCACAGATGATGTCAGACCAGCTGAGATTTTCCAGCATTTTCTGTTTTTATCTCTGAATTACTAGTCTAGTGACAATATCACTACTGCATTGGCTGCCCCTCTTGTGGTAAACTAATTTCTAATAGAGTTCCTGAATTATGGGGAAGGATCAGAGACAGCGGTTCTTAAAAGGACACTGCAGCTCCGAGAACACAACCAGCAAATAATCCAGAATATTAAACTCCAGCCCAGTAACAGGGATTTTTAACATCAGCAGAAACAAACCCCAACTGTCAGAATGAACATGGTTCAGCCCTGGATGTGATTAACAAAGAACAAAGAAAAGTACAGCACAGGAACAGGCCCTTTGGCCCTCCAAGCCTGTGCCGATCATATTGCCCATCAACTAAAACATTTTGCACTTCCGGGGTCCATATCCCTCTATTCCCATTCTATTCATGTATTTGTCAAGCTGCCTCTTAAACATCACTATCGTACCTGTTTCCACCACCTCCTCTGGCAGCGAATTCCAGACACAGCAGTAATAACAGCAGAATCCAACTTCTGTAGTCACTTGTGAACTCGCTGGTGTCTCAGCAGGTTGGATGACTGAGTGAATTCCTTCCCACACTTGGAGCAGGTGAATGGCCTCTCCCCAGTGTGAAGTCGCTGGTGCACAATGAGGCTGAATGAAGACCTGAATCTCTTTCCACAAGAAGTACAGCTGAACAGCCTCTCCCCAGTGTGGATTCATTGGTGTGTTAGCAGGTCAGATGACTGAGTGAAACCCATCCCACGCTCGGAGCAGGTGAATGGAATTAGAGAGGGAGAGAAGGAAGGAAGGAAACCCTAGGAGGTTTGGAGAAACCACCTTCATGATCGCTCATAAAACTCCACACAGTAAGTTTTGGACACAAGGTTAATGTCTGCTATACTGTATGGTCGGTCAGGGGGTTTCAGATTAATGTTTTGTCATGAGTAATGACTGAAGTGAATGATCAAACATATTGTTATCTCCAGTTGTACAAATTTGGTTGAGCAGATACAGAAAGAATTGTGCAAATCTATATTTGGATTTCAGCACCACCCCCCCCCCCACATCACCCGAGACTATGTCCTGAAACCCACCAAACACCCACCACCCCCCTCGCCCCCGAGACTATGACCCTAAACCCACCACACACCCCTCCAAGACTATGTAACCAAAACCACCGCCGACCCACCCCCACCACACACCGCACCCACCCGAGACTATGTCCCTAAACCCACCACACAGACACCCCCACCCCACCCCCCCCCGGGACTATGTCCCTAAACCCATCACCCACCCACACCAACCCACCCCCCCGAGACTGTGTCCATAAACCCACCACCCATGCCCCCAGCTCCTCGAGACTGTGTCCCTAAACCCACCAACCACCCCCCCCCGAGACTATGTCCCTAAACCCACCACCCACCCCCCCGAGAAAATGTCCCTAAAGTCACCACCCACCCCCACCCCGAGACTACGTCGCTAAATCAAACAAAAACACCCCCCGGAGACTATGTCCCTAAACCCACCACCCACTCCCCCGAGACAATGTCCCTAAACCCACCACTCAACACCCCCGAGACTATGTCCCTAAACCCACCACCCACCCCCACCCCGAGACTACGTCGCTAAATCAAACAAAAACACCCCCCGGAGACTATGTCCCGAAACCCACCACCCACGCCCCCGAGACAATGTCCCTAAACCCACCAGTCAACCCCCCCGAGACTATGTCCCTAAACCCACCACCCACCACCCCCGAGACTATGTCCCTAAACCCACCACCCACTCCCCCGAGACAATGTCCCTAAACCCAACACCCACCCCCCCCGAAACTTTGTCCCTAAACCCAACACCCCCACCCCGGGACTATGTGGCTAAACCCACCACACAACCCTACGGAGACTATGTCCCTAAACACACCACCCACTCACCCGAGACTATGTCCCTAAACCCACCACCACCGAGACTATGTCCCAAACCCACCACCCAGCCCACCTAGACAATGTCCCTAAACCCACCACCCACCACCCCCGAGACTATGTCCCTAAACCCACCACACCCCCCCGAGACTATGACCCTAAACCCACCATCCACCCCACCGAGACTGTGTCCCTAAACCCACCTCCCACGCCCCCACCCCCACGAGATTGTGTCCCAAAACACACCACTCACGCCCACACCCCCCCGAGACTGTGTCCCTAAATCCACCACCCACTTCCCCACCCCCACGAGACTGTGTCCCTAATCGCACAACCCACGCCCTCACCCTCCCGAGACTGTGTCAGAAACCCCACCACCCACGCTGCCACCCCCCGAGACTGTGTCCCTAAACCCACCAACCATGCCCCCACCTGCTTGAGACTGTGTCCCTAAGCCCACCACACAATCCCCCCGAGACTATGTCCCTAAACCCACCACCCACCGCCCGGAGAATATGTCCCAAAACCCAACACACACCCGGCACAAGACTATGTCCCTAAACCCACCACCCAACCCACCCGAGACTATGTCCCTAAACCCACAACCCAACCCCGCAAGACTACATCGCGAAACCAAACACCCACACCCCCCCAGAGACTACGTCCCTAAATCCACCAGCCAATCCCCCGAGACACTGTCCCTAAACCCACCACTCACCCCCACCGAGACTATGTCCCTAAACCCACCACCAACCCCCCGGGAAACTATGTCCCTAAACCCACCACCCAGCCCGCCGAGACTATGTCCCTAAACCCACCACCCACCTCCCCCGAGACTATGTCCCTAAACCCACCAGCCACCTCCCCGAGACTATATCCCTAAACCCACCACCCACACCCCCGAGACTATATCCCTAAACCCACTACCTAACCCCCCGAGACTATGTCCCTAAACCCACCACCCACCCCCCCGAGACTATGTCCCTAAACGCACCACCCACCCCCCCGAGACTATGCCCCTAAACCCACCACCCACCGCCGAGTCTATGTCCCTTAACCCACTACCTAACCCCCCGAGACTATGTCCCTAAACCAAACACCCATCCACCCCGAGACTTTGTCCCTAAACCCACCACCCCCACCCCGAGACTATGTCCCTAAACCCAAAACCCACCCCCACGGAGACTATGTCCCTAAACCCACCACCCACCCCTCCGAGACTATGTCCCTAAACCCACCATCAACCACCCCCGAGGCTATGTCCCAAACCCACCACCCAGCCCACCGAGACTATGTGCCTAATCCCACCACACCCCACCCGAGACTATGTCCCTAAACCCACCACCCTCCCCACCGAGGCTGTGTCCCTAAACCCACCTCCCATGGACCCCCGAGACTGTGTCACTAAATCCAGCACCCACGCCCCCACCCCCAAGACTGTGTCCCTAAACCCACGACCCACACCCCCACCTTCCCGAGACTGTGTCCCTAAACCCACCACCCACCGCCGAGTCTATGTCCCTTAACCCACTACCTAACCCCCCGAGACTATGTCCCTAAACCAAACACCCATCCACCCCGAGACTTTGTCCCTAAACCCACCACCCCCACCCCGAGACTATGTCCCTAAACCCAAAACCCACCCCCACGGAGACTATGTCCCTAAACCCACCACCCACCCCTCCGAGACTATGTCCCTAAACCCACCATCAACCACCCCCGAGGCTATGTCCCAAACCCACCACCCAGCCCACCGAGACTATGTGCCTAATCCCACCACACCCCACCCGAGACTATGTCCCTAAACCCACCACCCTCCCCACCGAGGCTGTGTCCCTAAACCCACCTCCCATGGCCCCCCCGAGACTGTGTCACTAAATCCAGCACCCACGCCCCCACCCCCAAGACTGTGTCCCTAAACCCACGACCCACGCCCCCACCTTCCCGAGACTGTGTCCCTAAACCCACCACCCTCGCCCCCACACCCCCGCGAGACTGTGTCCCTAAACTCAACAACCATGCCCAGACCCTCCCCGAGACTGTGTCCCTAAACACAACACCCACGCCCCCACCCCCCCGAGACTGTGTCCCTAAACCCACCACCCACGCCCTGGGACTATGTGGCTAAACCCACCACCCACCCCCACGGAGACTATGTCCCTAAACCCACCATCCACTCCCCCGAGACTATGACTTTAAACCCACCACCCAACACCCCCGAGACTATGTCCCAAACCCACCACCCAGCCCACCGAGACTATGTCCCTAAACCCACCACCCACGCCCCCACCCCCCGAGACTGTGTCCCAAAACACACCACCCACGCCCACACACCCCCGAGACTGTGCCCCTAAACCCACCACCCACTCCCTCACACAACCCGAGACTGTGTCCCTAAACCCACCACCCACTCCCTCACACAACCCGAGACTGTGTCCCTAAACCCACCACCCATGCCCCCACCCACCCGAGACTGTGTCCCTAAACCCACACCCACGATCCCACCGCCCCAAGACTGTTCCCCTAAACCCACCACGCACTTCCCCACCCCCACGAGACTGTGACCCTAATCGCACGACCCACGCCCCCACCCTCCCGAGACTATGTCACAAACCCCACCACCCACGCTGCCACCCCCCGAGACTGTGTCCCTAAACTCACCACCCACGCCCCCACCTCCTTGAGACTGTGTCCCTAAGCCCACCACACAATCCCCCCGAGATTATGTCCCTAAACCCACCAACTACCCCCCGGAGAATATGTCCCTAAACCCACCACCCAAGCCCCCCAAGACTATGTCCCTAAACCCACCACCCACCCACCCCGAGACTATGACCCTAAACCCACCACCCACCCCACCCGAGAGTATGTCCCTAAACCCACAAACCATCCCCCAGAGAATATGTCCCAAAAGGCACCACCCACTCCCCCCGAGCCTATGTCCCTAAATCCACCACCCACCCCCACGAGACTATGTCCCTAAACCCAACACCCAACCCCCGTGAGACTATGTCCCTAAACACACCACCCACCGCACCGAGACTATGTCCCTAAACCCACAACCCACCCCCCGCAAGACTACATCGCGAAACCAAACACCCACACCCCCCAGAGACTACGTCCCTAAATCCACCAGCCAATCCCCCGAGACACTGTCCCTAAACCCACCACCCACCCCCCCGAGACTATGTCCCTATACTCACCACCCACACAACCGAGACTATGTCCCTAAGCCCACCACCCACTGACCGGAGACTATGTCCCTAAACGCACCACCCACCCCCCCGAGACTATGCCCCTAAACCCACCACCCACCGCCGAGACTATGTCCCTAAACCCACTACCTAACCCCCGAGACTATGTCCCTAAACCAAACACCCACCCACCCCGAGACTTTGTCCCTAAACCCACCACCCTCACCCCGAGAATATGTCCCTAAACCCAAAACCCACCCCCACGGAGACTATGTCCCTAAACCCACCACCCACCCCCCCGAGACAATGTCCCTAAACCCAACATCAACCACCCCCGAGGCTATGTCCCAGAACCACCACCCAGCCCACCGAGACTATGTGCCTAATCCAACCACACCCCACCCGAGACTATGTCCCTAAACCCACCACCCTCCCCACCGAGACTGTGTCCCTAAACCCACCTCCCATGCCCACCCCGAGACTGTGTCACTAAATCCACCACCCACGCCCCCACCCCCCGAGACTGTGTCCCTAAACCCACGACCCACGCCCCCACCCTCCCGAGACTGTGTCCCTAAAACCACCACCCACGCCCTGGGACTATGTGGCTAAACCCACCTCCCACCCCCACGGAGACTATGTCCCTAAACCCACCATCCACTCCCCCGAGACTATGACCCTAAACCCACCACCCACCACCCCCGAGACTATGTCCCAAACCCACCACCCATCCCACCGAGACTATATCCCTAAACCCACCACCCACGCCCCCATCGCCCCGAGACTGTGTCCCAAAACACACCACCCACGCCCACACACCCCCGAGACTGTGCCCCTAAACCCACCACCCACTCCCTCACACAACCCGAGACTGTGTCCCTAAACCCACCACCCACTCCCTCACACAACCCGAGACTGTGTCCCTAAACCCACACCCACGACCCCACCGCCCCAAGACTATTCCCCTAAACCCACCACCCACTTCCCCACCCCCACGAGACTGTGACCCTAATCGCACGACCCACGCCCCCACCCTCCCAAGACTATGTCACAAACCCCACCACCCACGCTGCCACCCCCCGAGACTGTGTCCCTAAACTCACCACCCACGCCCCCACCTCCTTGAGACTGTGTCCCTAAGCCCACCACACAATCCCCCGGAGACTATGTCCCTAAACCCACCAACCACCCCCCAGAGAATATGTCCCTAAACCCACCACCCAACCCCCCCAAGACTATGTCCCTAAACCCACCACCCACCCACCCCGAGACTATGACCCTAAACCCACCACCCACCCCACCCGAGAGTATGTCCCTAAACCCACAAACCATCCCCCCGAGACTATGTCCCAAAAGGCACCACCCACTCCCCCCGAGCCTATGTCCCTAAATCCACCACCCACCCCCACGAGACTATGTCCCTAAACCCAACACCCAACCCCCGTGAGACTATGTCCCTAAACACACCACCCACCGCACCGAGACTATGTCCCTAAACCCACAACCCACCCCCCGCAAGACTACATCGTGAAACCAAACACCCACACCCCCCAGAGACTACGTCCCTAAATCCACCAGCCAATCCCCCGAGACACTGTCCCTAAACCCACCACCCACACCCCCGAGACTATGTCCCTATACTCACCACCCACACAACCGAGACTATGTCCCTAAGCCCACCACCCACTGACCGGAGACTATGTCCCTAAACGCACCACCCACCCCCCCGAGACTATGCCCCTAAACCCACCACCCACCGCCGAGACTATGTCCCTTAACCCACTACCTAATGCCCCGAGACTATGTCCCTAAACCAAACACCCACCCACCCCGAGACTTTGTCCCTAAACCCACCACCCTCACCCTGAGACTATGTCCCTAAACCCAAAACCCACCCCCACGGAGACTATGTCCCTAAACCCACCACCCACCCCCCCGAGACAATGTCCCTAAACCCAACATCAACCACCCCCGAGGCTATGTCCCAGAACCACCACCCAGCCCACCGAGACTATGTGCCTAATCCCACCACACCCCACCCGAGACTATGTCCCTAAACCCACCACCCTCCCCACCGAGACTGTGTCCCTAAACCCACCTCCCATGCCCACCCCGAGACTGTGTCACTAAATCCACCACCCACGCCCCCACCCCCGGAGACTGTGTCCTTAAACCCACGACCCACGCCCCCACCCTCCCGAGACTGTGTCCCTAAAACCAGCACCCACGCCCTGGGACTATGTGGCTAAACCCACCACCAACTCCCACGGAGACTATGTCCCTAAACCCACCACCCACTCCCCCGAGACTATGACCCTAAACCCACCACCCACCACCCCCGAGACTATGTCCCAAACCCACCACCCAGCCCACCGAGACTATGTCCGTAAACCCACCACCCACGCCCCCACCCCCCCGAGACTGTGTCCCAAAACACACCACCCATGCCCACACCCCCCCGAGACTGTTCCCCTAAACCCACCACCCACTCCCTCACACAACCCGAGACTGTGTCCCTAAACCCACCACCCACTCCCTCACACAACCCGAGACTGTGTCCCTAAACCCACCACCCATGCCCCCACCCCCCCAAGACTGTGTCCCTAAACCCACCACCCACAACCCCACCGCCCCAAGACTGTTTCCCTAAACCCACCACCCATTTCCCCTCCCCCACGAGACTGTGACCCTAATTGCACGACCCACGCCCCCACCCTCCCGAGACTGTGTCACAAACCCCACCTCCTACGCTGCCACCCCCCGAGACTGTGTCCCTAAACCCACCACCCAACCCCCCCAAGACTATGTCCCTAAACCCACCACCCACCCACCCCGAGACTATGTCCCTAAACCCACCACCCACCCCACCCGAGAGTATGTCCCTAAACCCACAAACCATCCCCCCGAGACTATGTCCCAAAAGGCACCACCCACTCCCCCCGAGCCTATGTCCCTAAATCCACCACCCACCCCCACGAGACTATGTCCCTAAACCCAACACCCATCCCCCGTGAGACTATGTCCCTAAACACACCATCCACCGCACCGAGACTATGTCCCTAAACCCACAACCCACCCCCCGCAAGACTACATCGTGAAACCAAACACCCACACCCCCCAGAGACTACGTCCCTAAATCCACCAGCCAATCCCCCGAGACACTGTCCCTAAACCCACCACCCACACCCCCGAGACTATGTCCCTATACTCACCACCCACACAACCGAGACTATGTCCCTAAGCCCACCACCCACTGACCGGAGACTATGTCCCTAAACGCACCACCCACCCCCCCGAGACTATGCCCCTAAACCCACCACCCACCGCCGAGACTATGTCCCTTAACCCACTACCTAATGCCCCGAGACTATGTCCCTAAACCAAACACCCACCCACCCCGAGACTTTGTCCCTAAACCCACCACCCTCACCCTGAGACTATGTCCCTAAACCCAAAACCCACCCCCACGGAGACTATGTCCCTAAACCCACCACCCACCCCCCCGAGACAATGTCCCTAAACCCAACATCAACCACCCCCGAGGCTATGTCCCAGAACCACCACCCAGCCCACCGAGACTATGTGCCTAATCCCACCACACCCCACCCGAGACTATGTCCCTAAACCCACCACCCTCCCCACCGAGACTGTGTCCCTAAACCCACCTCCCATGCCCACCCCAAGAGTGTGTCACTAAATCCACCACCCACGCCCCCACCCCCGGAGACTGTGTCCTTAAACCCACGACCCACGCCCCCACCCTCCCGAGACTGTGTCCCTAAAACCAGCACCCACGCCCTGGGACTATGTGGCTAAACCCACCACCAACTCCCACGGAGACTATGTCCCTAAACCCACCACCCACTCCCCCGAGACTATGACCCTAAACCCACCACCCACCACCCCCGAGACTATGTCCCAAACCCACCACCCAGCCCACCGAGACTATGTCCGTAAACCCACCACCCACGCCCCCACCCCCCCGAGACTGTGTCCCAAAACACACCACCCATGCCCACACCCCCCGAGACTGTTCCCCTAAACCCACCACCCACTCCCTCACACAACCCGAGACTGTGTCCCTAAACCCACCACCCACTCCCTCACACAACCCGAGACTGTGTCCCTAAACCCACCACCCATGCCCCCACCCCCCCGAGACTGTGTCCCTAAACCCACCACCCACAACCCCACCGCCCCAAGACTGTTTCCCTAAACCCACCACCCATTTCCCCTCCCCCACGAGACTGTGACCCTAATTGCACGACCCACGCCCCCACCCTCCCGAGACTGTGTCACAAACCCCACCTCCTACGCTGCCACCCCCCGAGACTGTGTCCCTAAACTCACCACCCACGCCCCCACCTCCTTGAGACTGTGTCCCTAAGCCCACCACACAATCCCCCCGAGACTATGTCCCTAAACCCACAAACCATCCCCCCGAGACTATGTCCCAAAAGCCACCACCCACTCCGCCCGAGAATATGTCCCTAAACCAACCACCTACCCCCCGGAGAATATGTCCATAAACCCACCACCCACCCCCCCCTAGACTATGTCCCTAAACCCACCACCCACCCACCCCGAGACTATGACCCTAAACCCACCACCCACCCCACCCGAGACTATGTCCCTAAACCCACAAACCATCCCCCCGAGACTATGTCCCAAAAGGCACCACCCACTCCCCCCGAGCCTATGTCCTTAAATCCACCACCCACCCCCACGAGACTATGTCCCTAAACCCAACACCCAACCCCCGTGAGACTATGTCCCTAAACACACCACTCACCCCCCTCCCAGACTATGTCCCTAAACCCACCACCCACCCCCCCGAGACTATGTCCCTAAACCCACCACCCACCCCCCCACCAAGACTACATCGCTAAACCAAACACCCACACCCCCCAGAGACTACGTCCCTAAATCCACGAGCCAATCCCCCGAGACTATGTTCCTAAATGCACCACCCACCCCCCCGAGACTATGCCCCTAAACCCACCACCACCACCGAGACTATGTCCCTAAACCCACTACCTAACCCCCCGAGGCTATGTCCCTAAACCAAACACCCACCCACCCCGAGACTTTGTCCCTAAACCCACCACCCCCACCCCGAGACTATGTCCCTAAACCCAAAACCCACCCCCACGGAGACTATGTCCCTAAACCCACCAGCCACCCCCCCGAGACTATGTCCCTAAACCCACCATCAACCACCCCCGAGGCTATGTCCCAAACCCACCACCCACCCCCCCGAGACTATGTCCCTAAACCCACCATCAACCACCCCTGAGGCTATGTCCCAAATCAACCACACAGCCCACCGAGACTATGTGCCTAATCCCACCACACCCCACCCGAGACTATGTCCCTAAACCCACCACCCTCCCCACCGAGACTGTGTCCCTAAATCCACCTCCCATGCCCCCCCGAGATTGTGTCACTAAATACACCACCCACGCCACCACCCCCCAAGACTGTGTCCCTAAACCCACCACCCTCGCCCCCAGCCCCCCGCGAGACTGTGTCCGTAAACTCAACAACCATGCCCACACCCTCCCCGAGACCGTGTCCCTAAACACAACACCCTCGCCCCCAACCCCCCGAGACTGTGTCCCTAAACCTACCACCCACGCCCTGGGACTATGTGGCTAAACCCACCACCCACCCCCACGGAGACTATGTCCCTAAACCCACCACCCACTCCCCCGAGAATATGACCCTAAACCCACCACCCACCACCCCCGAGACTATGTCCCAAACCCACCACCCAGCCCACCGAGACTATGTCCATAAACCCACCACCCACGCCCCCACCCCTCCGAGACTGTGTCCCAAAACACACCACCCACGCCCACACCCCCCTGAGACTGTTCCCCTAAACCCACCACCCACTCCCTCACACAACCGGAGACTGTGTCCCTAAACCCACCACCCACTCCCTCACACAACCCGAGACTGTGTCCCTAAACCCACCACCCATGCCCCCACCCCCCCGAGACTGTGTCCCTAAACCCACCACCCACGACCCCACCGCCCCAAGACTGTTTCCCTAAACCCACCACCCACTTCCCCACCCCCACGAGACTGTGACCCTAATCGCACGACCCACGCCCCCACCCTCCCGAGACTATGTCACAAACTCCACCACCCACGCTGCCACCCCCCGAGACTGTGTCCCTAAACTCACCACCCACGCCCCCACCTCCTTGAGACTGTGTCCCTAAACCCACAAACCATCCCCCCAAGACTATGTCCCTAAAAACATCAACCACCCCCCTCCAAGACTATGTCCCTAAACCCACCACCCACCGCACCGAGACTATGTCCCTAAACCCACAACCCACCCCCCGCAAGACTACATCGTGAAACCAAACACCCACACCCCCCAGAGACTACGTCTCTAAATCCACCAGCCAATCCCCCGAGACACTGTCCCTAAACCCACCACTCACCCCCACCGAGACTATGTCCCTAAACCCACCACCAACCCCCCGGGAGACTATGTCCCTAAACCCACCACCCAGCCCCCCGAGACTATGTCCCTAAACCCACCACCCACCTCCCCCTAGACTATGTCCCTAAACCCACCACCCACCTCCCCCGAGACTATATCCCTAAACCCACCACCCACACCCCCGAGACTATATCCCTAAACCCACTACCTAAACCCCCGAAACTATGTCCCTAAACCCACCACCCACCCCCCCAACACTATGTCCCTAAACTCACCACCCACACAACCGAGACTATGCCCCTAAACGCACCACCCACTTCCCCACACCCACGAGACTGTGTCCCTAAACCCACCACCCTCCCCACCGAGACTGTGTCCCTAAACCCACCTCCCATGCCCACCCCGAGACTATGTCACTAAATCCACCACCCACGCCCCCACCCCCGGAGACTGTGTCCTTAAACCCACGACCCACGCCCCCACCCTCCCGAGACTGTGTCCCTAAAACCAGCACCCACGCCCTGGGACTATGTGGCTAAACCCACCACCAACTCCCACGGAGACTATGTCCCTAAACCCACCACCCACTCCCCCGAGACTATGACCCTAAACCCACCACCCACCACCCCCGAGACTATGTCCCAAACCCACCACCCAGCCCACCGAGACTATGTCCGTAAACCCACCACCCACGCCCCCACCCCCCCGAGACTGTGTCCCAAAACACACCACCCATGCCCACACCCCCCCGAGACTGTTCCCCTAAACCCACCACCCACTCCCTCACACAACCCGAGACTGTGTCCCTAAACCCACCACCCACTCCCTCACACAACCCGAGACTGTGTCCCTAAACCCACCACCCATGCCCCCACCCCCCCGAGACTGTGTCCCTAAACCCACCACCCACAACCCCACCGCCCCAAGACTGTTTCCCTAAACCCACCACCCATTTCCCCTCCCCCACGAGACTGTGACCCTAATTGCACGACCCACGCCCCCACCCTCCCGAGACTGTGTCACAAACCCCACCTCCTACGCTGCCACCCCCCGAGACTGTGTCCCTAAACTCACCACCCACGCCCCCACCTCCTTGAGACTGTGTCCCTAAGCCCACCACACAATCCCCCCGAGACTATGTCCCTAAACCCACAAACCATCCCCCCGAGACTATGTCCCAAAAGCCACCACCCACTCCGCCCGAGAATATGTCCCTAAACCAACCACCTACCCCCCGGAGAATATGTCCATAAACCCACCACCCACCCCCCCTAGACTATGTCCCTAAACCCACCACCCACCCACCCCGAGACTATGACCCTAAACCCACCACCCCCCCCACCCGAGACTATGTCCCTAAACCCACAAACCATCCCCCCGAGACTATGTCCCAAAAGGCACCACCCACTCCCCCCGAGCCTATGTCCTTAAATCCACCACCCACCCCCACGAGACTATGTCCCTAAACCCAACACCCAACCCCCGTGAGACTATGTCCCTAAACACACCACTCACCCCCCTCCCAGACTATGTCCCTAAACCCACCACCCACCCCCCCGAGACTATGTCCCTAAACCCACCACCCACCCCCCCACCAAGACTACATCGCTAAACCAAACACCCACACCCCCCAGAGACTACGTCCCTAAATCCACGAGCCAATCCCCCGAGACTATGTTCCTAAATGCACCACCCACCCCCCCGAGACTATGCCCCTAAACCCACCACCACCACCGAGACTATGTCCCTAAACCCACTACCTAACCCCCCGAGGCTATGTCCCTAAACCAAACACCCACCCACCCCGAGACTTTGTCCCTAAACCCACCACCCCCACCCCGAGACTATGTCCCTAAACCCAAAACCCACCCCCACGGAGACTATGTCCCTAAACCCACCAGCCACCCCCCCGAGACTATGTCCCTAAACCCACCATCAACCACCCCCGAGGCTATGTCCCAAACCCACCACCCACCCCCCCGAGACTATGTCCCTAAACCCACCATCAACCACCCCTGAGTCTATGTCCCAAATCAACCACACAGCCCACCGAGACTATGTGCCTAATCCCACCACACCCCACCCGAGACTATGTCCCTAAACCCACCACCCTCCCCACCGAGACTGTGTCCCTAAATCCACCTCCCATGCCCCCCCGAGATTGTGTCACTAAATACACCACCCACGCCACCACCCCCCAAGACTGTGTCCCTAAACCCACCACCCTCGCCCCCAGCCCCCCGCGAGACTGTGTCCGTAAACTCAACAACCATGCCCACACCCTCCCCGAGACCGTGTCCCTAAACACAACACCCTCGCCCCCAACCCCCCGAGACTGTGTCCCTAAACCTACCACCCACGCCCTGGGACTATGTGGCTAAACCCACCATCCACCCCCACGGAGACTATGTCCCTAAACCCACCACCCACTCCCCCGAGAATATGACCCTAAACCCACCACCCACCACCCCCGAGACTATGTCCCAAACCCACCACCCAGCCCACCGAGACTATGTCCATAAACCCACCACCCACGCCCCCACCCCTCCGAGACTGTGTCCCAAAACACACCACCCACGCCCACACCCCCCTGAGACTGTTCCCCTAAACCCACCACCCACTCCCTCACACAACCGGAGACTGTGTCCCTAAACCCACCACCCACTCCCTCACACAACCCGAGACTGTGTCCCTAAACCCACCACCCAAGCCCCCACCCCCCCGAGACTGTGTCCCTAAACCCACCACCCACGACCCCACCGCCCCAAGACTGTTTCCCTAAACCCACCACCCACTTCCCCACCCCCACGAGACTGTGACCCTAATCGCACGACCCACGCCCCCACCCTCCCGAGACTATGTCACAAACTCCACCACCCACGCTGCAACCCCCCGAGACTGTGTCCCTAAACTCACCACCCACGCCCCCACCTCCTTGAGACTGTGTCCCTAAACCCACAAACCATCCCCCCAAGACTATGTCCCTAAAAACATCAACCACCCCCCTCCAAGACTATGTCCCTAAACCCACCACCCACCGCACCGAGACTATGTCCCTAAACCCACAACCCACCCCCCGCAAGACTACATTGTGAAACCAAACACCCACACCCCCCAGAGACTACGTCTCTAAATCCACCAGCCAATCCCCCGAGACACTGTCCCTAAACCCACCACTCACCCCCACTGAGACTATGTCCCTAAACCTACCACCAACCCCCCGGGAGACTATGTCCCTAAACCCACCACCCAGCCCCCCGAGACTATGTCCCTAAACCCACCACCCACCTCCCCCTAGACTATGTCCCTAAACCCACCACCCACCTCCCCCGAGACTATATCCCTAAACCCACCACCCACACCCCCGAGACTATATCCCTAAACCCACTACCTATCCCCCCGAAACTATGTCCCTAAACCCACCACCCACCCCCCCAACACTATGTCCCTAAACTCACCACCCACACAACCGAGACTATGCCCCTAAACGCACCACCCACTTCCCCACACCCACGAGACTGTGTCCCTAAACCCACCACCCTCCGCACCGAGATTGTGTCCCTAAAACAACCTCCCATGCCCCCCCCAGACTGTGTCACTAAATCCACCACCCACGCCCCCACACCCCGTGACTGTGTCCCTAAACCCACGAGGGTGGTGGGTTTAGGGACACAGTCTCGGGAGTGTGGGGGCGTGGGTCGTGGGTTTAGGGACACAGTCTCGGGGGTGGGGGTGTGGGTGCTGGATTTAGGGACACAGTCTCGGTGGGGAGGGTGGTGGGTTTAGGGACATAGTCTCGGGTGGGGTGTGGTGGGATTAGGCACATAGTCTCGGTGGGCTGGGTTGTGGGTTTGGGACATAGCCTCGGGGGAGGTTGATGGTGTGTTTAGGGACATAGTCTCGGGGGGGTGGGTGGTGGGTTTAGGGACATAGTCTCCATGGGGGTGGGTTTTGGGTTTAGGGACATAGTCTCGGGGTGGGGGTGGTGGGTTTAGGGACAAAGTCTCGGGATGGGTGGGTGCATGTTTGGTTTAGGGACATAGTCTCGAGTGGTTAGGAAGTGGGTTTAGGGACATAGTCTCGGCGGTGGGTGGTGGGTATAGGGGCAAAGTCTCGGGGGGGTGGGTGGTCCGTTTAGGGACATAGTCTCCGGGGGGGTGGGTGGTGGGTTTAGGGACATAGTTTCGGGGGGATAGGTAGTGGGTTTAGGGATATAGTCTCGGGGGTGTGGGTGGTGGGTTAAGGGATATAGTCTCGGGGGAGGTGGGTGGTGGGTTTAGGGACATAGTCTCGGGGCGGTGGGTGGTGGGTTTAGGGACATAGTCTCCCGGGGGGTTGGTGCTGGGTTTAGGGACATACTCTCGGTAGGGGTGAGTGGTGGGTTTAGGGACAGTGTCTCGGGGGATTGGCTGGTGGATTTAGGGACATAGTCTCTGGGGGGTGTGGGTCTTTGGTTTCGCAATGTAATCTTGCCGGGGGGTGGGTTGTGGGTTTAGGGACATAGTCTCAGGAGGGGGGGGGGGGTGGGTGACACTTTTGGGGACAGAGTCTCAGGAGGGGGGGGTGGGGGGTGTGGGTGACCCATTTGGGGACATAGTCTCAGGAGGGGGGATGTTTGGGGGGTGTGGGTGACCCATTTGGGGACATAGTCTCAGGAGGGGGGATGTTTGGGGGGGGTGGGTGACCCATTTGGGGACATAGTCTCAGGAGGGGGGATGTTCGGGGGGGGTAGGTGACCCTTTTGGGGAAATAGTCTCAGGAGGGGGGGTGGGGGGGCGTGGGTGACCCTTTTGGGGACATAGTCTCAGGAGGGGGGGTGGGGGGGGGTGGGTGACCCTTTTGGGGACATAGTCTCAGGAGGGGGGGGTGGGGGGGGTGGGTGACCCTTTTGGGGACATAGTCTCAGGAGGGGGGGGTGGGGGGGGGTGGGTGACCCTTTTGGGGACATAGTCTCAGGAGGGGGGGTGGGGGGGGTGGGTGACCCTTT
The DNA here is from genome assembly GCF_017639515.1 of Carcharodon carcharias. NCBI lineage: Eukaryota > Metazoa > Chordata > Chondrichthyes > Lamniformes > Lamnidae > Carcharodon > Carcharodon carcharias. The sequence goes on from NC_054500.1 coordinate 29,965,666, forward strand.
TGGGGACATAGTCTCAGGAGGGGGGGTGGGGGGGGTGGGTGACCCTTTTGGGGACATAGTCTCAGGAGGGGGGGTGGGGGGGGGTGGGTGACCCTTTTGGGGACATAGTCTCAGGAGGGGGGGTGGGGGGGGGTGGGTGACCCTTTTGGGGACATAGTCTCAGGAGGGGGGGTGGGGGGGGGTGGGTGACCCTTTTGGGGACATAGTCTCAGGAGGGGGGGTGGGGGGGGGTGGGTGACCCTTTTGGGGACATAGTCTCAGGAGGGGGGGTGGGGGGGGGTGGGTGACCCTTTTGGGGACATAGTCTCAGGAGGGGGGGTGGGGGGGGGTGGGTGACCCTTTTGGGGACATAGTCTCAGGAGGGGGGGTGGGGGGGGGTGGGTGACCCTTTTGGGGACATAGTCTCAGGAGGGGGGGTGGGGGGGGTGGGTGACCCTTTTGGGGACATAGTCTCAGGAGGGGGGGTGGGGGGGGGTGGGTGACCCTTTTGGGGACATAGTCTCAGGAGGGGGGGTGGGGGGGGGTGGGTGACCCTTTTGGGGACATAGTCTCAGGAGGGGGGGTGGGGGGGGGTGGGTGACCCTTTTGGGGACATAGTCTCAGGAGGGGGGGTGGGGGGGGGTGGGTGACCCTTTTGGGGACATAGTCTCAGGAGGGGGGGTGGGGGGGGGTGGGTGACCCTTTTGGGGACATAGTCTCAGGAGGGGGGGTGGGGGGGGGTGGGTGACCCTTTTGGGGACATAGTCTCAGGAGGGGGGGTGGGGGGGGGTGGGTGACCCTTTTGGGGACATAGTCTCAGGAGGGGGGGTGGGGGGGGGTGGGTGACCCTTTTGGGGACATAGTCTCAGGAGGGGGGGTGGGGGGGGGTGGGTGACCCTTTTGGGGACATAGTCTCAGGAGGGGGGGTGGGGGGGGGTGGGTGACCCTTTTGGGGACATAGTCTCAGGAGGGGGGGTGGGGGGGGGGTGGGTGACCCGTTTGGGGACATAGTCTCAGGAGGGGGGGTGGGGGGGGGGTGGGTGACCCTTTTGGGGACATAGTCTCAGGAGGGGGGGTGGGGGGGGGGTGGGTGACCCTTTTGGGGACATAGTCTCAGGAGGGGGGGTGGGGGGGGGGTGGGTGACCCTTTTGGGGACATAGTCTCAGGAGGGGGGGTGGGGGGGGGGTGGGTGACCCTTTTGGGGACATAGTCTCAGGAGGGGGGGTGGGGGGGGGGTGGGTGACCCTTTTGGGGACATAGTCTCAGGAGGGGGGGTGGGGGGGGGGTGGGTGACCCTTTTGGGGACATAGTCTCAGGAGGGGGGGTGGGGGGGGGGGTGGGTGACCCTTTTGGGGACATAGTCTCAGGAGGGGGGGTGGGGGGGGGGTGGGTGACCCTTTTGGGGACATAGTCTCAGGAGGGGGGGTGGGGGGGGGGTGGGTGACCCTTTTGGGGACATAGTCTCAGGAGGGGGGGTGGGGGGGGGGTGGGTGACCCTTTTGGGGACATAGTCTCAGGAGGGGGGGTGGGGGGGGGTGGGTGACCCTTTTGGGGACATAGTCTCAGGAGGGGGGGTGGGGGGGGGGTGGGTGACCCTTTTGGGGACATAGTCTCAGGAGGGGGGGTGGGGGGGGGGTGGGTGACCCTTTTGGGGACATAGTCTCAGGAGGGGGGGTGGGGGGGGGGTGGGTGACCCTTTTGGGGACATAGTCTCAGGAGGGGGGGTGGGGGGGGGGTGGGTGACCCTTTTGGGGACATAGTCTCAGGAGGGGGGGTGGGGGGGGGGTGGGTGACCCTTTTGGGGACATAGTCTCAGGAGGGGGGGTGGGGGGGGGGTGGGTGACCCTTTTGGGGACATAGTCTCAGGAGGGGGGGTGGGGGGGGGGTGGGTGACCCTTTTGGGGACATAGTCTCAGGAGGGGGGGTGGGGGGGGGGTGGGTGACCCTTTTGGGGACATAGTCTCAGGAGGGGGGGTGGGGGGGGGGTGGGTGACCCTTTTGGGGACATAGTCTCAGGAGGGGGGGTGGGGGGGGGGGTGGGTGACCCTTTTGGGGACATAGTCTCAGGAGGGGGGGGTGGGGGGGGGGTGGGTGACCCTTTTGGGGACATAGTCTCAGGAGGGGGGGTGGGGGGGGGGTGGGTGACCCTTTTGGGGACATAGTCTCAGGAGGGGGGGTGGGGGGGGGGGTGGGTGACCCTTTTGGGGACATAGTCTCAGGAGGGGGGGTGGGGGGGGGTGGGTGACCCTTTTGGGGACATAGTCTCAGGAGGGGGGGTGGGGGGGGGGTGGGTGACCCTTTTGGGGACATAGTCTCAGGAGGGGGGGTGGGGGGGGGTTGGGTGACCCTTTTGGGGACATAGTCTCAGGAGGGGGGGTGGGGGGGGGGGTGGGTGACCCTTTTGGGGACATAGTCTCAGGAGGGGGGGTGGGGGGGGGGTGGGTGACCCTTTTGGGGACATAGTCTCAGGAGGGGGGGTGGGGGGGGGGTGGGTGACCCTTTTGGGGACATAGTCTCAGGAGGGGGGGTGGGGGGGGGGTGGGTGACCCTTTTGGGGACATAGTCTCAGGAGGGGGGGTGGGGGGGGGGTGGGTGACCCTTTTGGGGACATAGTCTCAGGAGGGGGGGTGGGGGGGGGGTGGGTGACCCTTTTGGGGACATAGTCTCAGGAGGGGGGGTGGGGGGGGGGTGGGTGACCCTTTTGGGGACATAGTCTCAGGAGGGGGGGTGGGGGGGGGGTGGGTGACCCTTTTGGGGACATAGTCTCAGGAGGGGGGGTGGGGGGGGGGTGGGTGACCCTTTTGGGGACATAGTCTCAGGAGGGGGGGTGGGGGGGGGGTGGGTGACCCTTTTGGGGACATAGTCTCAGGAGGGGGGGTGGGGGGGGGGTGGGTGACCCTTTTGGGGACATAGTCTCAGGAGGGGGGGTGGGGGGGGGGTGGGTGACCCTTTTGGGGACATAGTCTCAGGAGGGGGGGTGGGGGGGGGGTGGGTGACCCTTTTGGGGACATAGTCTCAGGAGGGGGGGTGGGGGGGGGGTGGGTGACCCTTTTGGGGACATAGTCTCAGGAGGGGGGGTGGGGGGGGGTGGGTGACCCTTTTGGGGACATAGTCTCAGGAGGGGGGGTGGGGGGTGGTGGGTGACCCTTTTGGGGACATAGTCTCAGGAGGGGGGGTGGGGGGGGGGTGGGTGACCCTTTTGGGGACATAGTCTCAGGAGGGGGGGTGGGGGGGGGGTGGGTGACCCTTTTGGGGACATAGTCTCAGGAGGGGGGGTGGGGGGGGGGTGGGTGACCCTTTTGGGGACATAGTCTCAGGAGGGGGGGGTGGGGGGGGGGTGGGTGACCCTTTTGGGGACATAGTCTCAGGAGGGGGGGTGGGGGGGGGGTGGGTGACCCTTTTGGGGACATAGTCTCAGGAGGGGGGGTGGGGGGGGGGTGGGTGACCCTTTTGGGGACATAGTCTCAGGAGGGGGGGTGGGGGGGGGGTGGGTGACCCTTTTGGGGACATAGTCTCAGGAGGGGGGGTGGGGGGGGGGTGGGTGACCCTTTTGGGGACATAGTCTCAGGAGGGGGGGTGGGGGGGGGGTGGGTGACCCTTTTGGGGACATAGTCTCAGGAGGGGGGGTGGGGGGGGGGTGGGTGACCCTTTTGGGGACATAGTCTCAGGAGGGGGGGTGGGGGGGGGTGGGTGACCCTTTTGGGGACATAGTCTCAGGAGGGGGGGTGGGGGGGGGTGGGTGACCCTTTTGGGGACATAGTCTCAGGAGGGGGGGGTGGGGGGGGGTGGGTGACCCTTTTGGGGACATAGTCTCAGGAGGGGGGGTGGGGGGGGGTGGGTGACCCTTTTGGGGACATAGTCTCAGGAGGGGGGGGTGGGGGGGGGTGGGTGACCCTTTTGGGGACATAGTCTCAGGAGGGGGGGGTGGGGGGGGGTGGGTGACCCTTTTGGGGACATAGTCTCAGGAGGGGGGGGTGGGGGGGGGTGGGTGACCCTTTTGGGGACATAGTCTCAGGAGGGGGGGGTGGGGGGGGGTGGGTGACCCTTTTGGGGACATAGTCTCAGGAGGGGGGGGTGGGGGGGGGTGGGTGACCCTTTTGGGGACATAGTCTCAGGAGGGGGGGGTGGGGGGGGGGTGGGTGACCCTTTTGGGGACATAGTCTCAGGAGGGGGGGGTGGGGGGGGGTGGGTGACCCTTTTGGGGACATAGTCTCAGGAGGGGGGGGTGGGGGGGGGTGGGTGACCCTTTTGGGGACATAGTCTCAGGAGGGGGGGGTGGGGGGGGGTGGGTGACCCTTTTGGGGACATAGTCTCAGGAGGGGGGGGTGGGGGGGGGGTGGGTGACCCTTTTGGGGACATAGTCTCAGGAGGGGGGGGTGGGGGGGGGGTGGGTGACCCTTTTGGGGACATAGTCTCAGGAGGGGGGGTGGGGGGGGGTGGGTGACCCTTTTGGGGACATAGTCTCAGGAGGGGTGGTGGGGGGGGGTGGGTGACCCTTTTGGGGACATAGTCTCAGGAGGGGGGGTGGGGGGGGGGTGGGTGACCCTTTTGGGGACATAGTCTCAGGAGGGGGGGTGGGGGGGGGGTGGGTGACCCTTTTGGGGACATAGTCTCAGGAGGGGGGGTGGGGGGGGGGTGGGTGACCCTTTTGGGGACATAGTCTCAGGAGGGGGGGGTGGGGGGGGGTGGGTGACCCTTTTGGGGACATAGTCTCAGGAGGGGGGGTGGGGGGGGGTGGGTGACCCTTTTGGGGACATAGTCTCAGGAGGGGGGGTGGGGGGGGGTGGGTGACCCTTTTGGGGACATAGTCTCAGGAGGGGGGGTGGGGGGGGGTGGGTGACCCTTTTGGGGACATAGTCTCAGGAGGGGGGGTGGGGGGGGGTGGGTGACCCTTTTGGGGACATAGTCTCAGGAGGGGGGGTGGGGGGGGGTGGGTGACCCTTTTGGGGACATAGTCTCAGGAGGGGGGGTGGGGGGGGGTGGGTGACCCTTTTGGGGACATAGTCTCAGGAGGGGGGGTGGGGGGGGGTGGGTGACCCTTTTGGGGACATAGTCTCAGGAGGGGGGGTGGGGGGGGGGTGGGTGACCCTTTTTTGGACATAGTCTCAGGAGGGGGGGGTGGGGGGGGGTGGGTGACCCTTTTGGGGACATAGTCTCAGGAGGGGGGGGTGGGGGGGGGTGGGTGACCCTTTTGGGGACATAGTCTCAGGAGGGGGGGGTGGGGGGGGGGTGGGTGACCCTTTTTTGGACATAGTCTCAGGAGGGGGGGGTGGGGGGGGGGTGGGTGACCCTTTTTTGGACATAGTCTCAGGAGGGGGGGTGGGGGGGGGGTGGGTGACCCTTTTGGGGACATAGTCTCAGGAGGGGGGGTGGGGGGGGGGTGGGTGACCCTTTTGGGGACATAGTCTCAGGAGGGGGGGTGGGGGGGGGTGGGTGACCCTTTTGGGGACATAGTCTCAGGAGGGGGGGTGGGGGGGGTGGGTGACCCTTTTGGGGACATAGTCTCAGGAGGGGGGGTGGGGGGGGGTGGGTGACCCTTTTGGGGACATAGTCTCAGGAGGGGGGGTGGGGGGGGGTGGGTGACCCTTTTGGGGACATAGTCTCAGGAGGGGGGGTGGGGGGGGGTGGGTGACCCTTTTGGGGACATAGTCTCAGGAGGGGGGGGTGGGGGGGGGTGGGTGACCCTTTTGGGGACATAGTCTCAGGAGGGGGGGTGGGGGGGGGTGGGTGACCCTTTTGGGGACATAGTCTCAGGAGGGGGGGGTGGGGGGGGGTGGGTGACCCTTTTGGGGACATAGTCTCAGGAGGGGGGGTGGGGGGGGGTGGGTGACCCTTTTGGGGACATAGTCTCAGGAGGGGGGGTGGGGGGGGTGGGTGACCCTTTTGGGGACATAGTCTCAGGAGGGGGGGTGGGGGGGGGTGGGTGACCCTTTTGGGGACATAGTCTCAGGAGGGGGGGGGTGGGGGGGGGTGGGTGACCCTTTTGGGGACATAGTCTCAGGAGGGGGGGTGGGGGGGGGTGGGTGACCCTTTTGGGGACATAGTCTCAGGAGGGGGGGTGGGGGGGGGTGGGTGACCCTTTTGGGGACATAGTCTCAGGAGGGGGGGTGGGGGGGGGTGGGTGACCCTTTTGGGGACATAGTCTCAGGAGGGGGGGTGGGGGGGGGTGGGTGACCCTTTTGGGGACATAGTCTCAGGAGGGGGGGTGGGGGGGGGTGGGTGACCCTTTTGGGGACATAGTCTCAGGAGGGGGGGTGGGGGGGGGTGGGTGACCCTTTTGGGGACATAGTCTCAGGAGGGGGGGTGGGGGGGGGTGGGTGACCCTTTTGGGGACATAGTCTCAGGAGGGGGGGGTGGGGGGGGGTGGGTGACCCTTTTGGGGACATAGTCTCAGGAGGGGGGGGTGGGGGGGGTGGGTGACCCTTTTGGGGACATAGTCTCAGGAGGGGGGGGTGGGGGGGGGTGGGTGACCCTTTTGGGGACATAGTCTCAGGAGGGGGGGTGGGGGGGGGTGGGTGACCCTTTTGGGGACATAGTCTCAGGAGGGGGGGTGGGGGGGGGTGGGTGACCCTTTTGGGGACATAGTCTCAGGAGGGGGGGTGGGGGGGGGGTGGGTGACCCTTTTGGGGACATAGTCTCAGGAGGGGGGGTGGGGGGGGGTGGGTGACCCTTTTGGGGACATAGTCTCAGGAGGGGGGGTGGGGGGGGGGTGGGTGACCCTTTTGGGGACATAGTCTCAGGAGGGGGGGTGGGGGGGGGTGGGTGACCCTTTTGGGGACATAGTCTCAGGAGGGGGGGTGGGGGGGGGTGGGTGACCCTTTTGGGGACATAGTCTCAGGAGGGGGGGTGGGGGGGGGTGGGTGACCCTTTTGGGGACATAGTCTCAGGAGGGGGGGTGGGGGGGGGTGGGTGACCCTTTTGGGGACATAGTCTCAGGAGGGGGGGGTGGGGGGGGGTGGGTGACCCTTTTGGGGACATAGTCTCAGGAGGGGGGGTGGGGGGGGGGTGGGTGACCCTTTTGGGGACATAGTCTCAGGAGGGGGGGTGGGGGGGGGGTGGGTGACCCTTTTGGGGACATAGTCTCAGGAGGGGGGGGTGGGGGGGGTGGGTGACCCTTTTGGGGACATAGTCTCAGGAGGGGGGGGTGGGGGGGGTGGGTGACCCTTTTGGGGACATAGTCTCAGGAGGGGGGGGTGGGGGGGGGTGGGTGACCCTTTTGGGGACATAGTCTCAGGAGGGGGGGTGGGGGGGGGTGGGTGACCCTTTTGGGGACATAGTCTCAGGAGGGGGGGGTGGGGGGGGTGGGTGACCCTTTTGGGGACATAGTCTCAGGAGGGGGGGGTGGGGGGGGGTGGGTGACCCTTTTGGGGACATAGTCTCAGGAGGGGGGGGTGGGGGGGGGTGGGTGACCCTTTTGGGGACATAGTCTCAGGAGGGGGGGGTGGGGGGGGGTGGGTGACCCTTTTGGGGACATAGTCTCAGGAGGGGGGGTGGGGGGGGGTGGGTGACCCTTTTGGGGACATAGTCTCAGGAGGGGGGGTGGGGGGGGGTGGGTGACCCTTTTGGGGACATAGTCTCAGGAGGGGGGGTGGGGGGGGGTGGGTGACCCTTTTGGGGACATAGTCTCAGGAGGGGGGGGTGGGGGGGGGTGGGTGACCCTTTTGGGGACATAGTCTCAGGAGGGGGGGTGGGGGGGGGTGGGTGACCCTTTTGGGGACATAGTCTCAGGAGGGGGGGTGGGGGGGGGTGGGTGACCCTTTTGGGGACATAGTCTCAGGAGGGGGGGGTGGGGGGGGTGGGTGACCCTTTTGGGGACATAGTCTCAGGAGGGGGGGTGGGGGGGGGTGGGTGACCCTTTTGGGGACATAGTCTCAGGAGGGGGGGTGGGGGGGGGTGGGTGACCCTTTTGGGGACATAGTCTCAGGAGGGGGGGTGGGGGGGGTGGGTGACCCTTTTGGGGACATAGTCTCAGGAGGGGGGGTGGGGGGGGGTGGGTGACCCTTTTGGGGACATAGTCTCAGGAGGGGGGGGTGGGGGGGGGTGGGTGACCCTTTTGGGGACATAGTCTCAGGAGGGGGGGTGGGGGGGGTGGGTGACCCTTTTGGGGACATAGTCTCAGGAGGGGGGGTGGGGGGGGTGGGTGACCCTTTTGGGGACATAGTCTCAGGAGGGGGGGTGGGGGGGGTGGGTGACCCTTTTGGGGACATAGTCTCAGGAGGGGGGGTGGGGGGGGGTGGGTGACCCTTTTGGGGACATAGTCTCAGGAGGGGGGGTGGGGGGGGGTGGGTGACCCTTTTGGGGACATAGTCTCAGGAGGGGGGGTGGGGGGGGGTGGGTGACCCTTTTGGGGACATAGTCTCAGGAGGGGGGGTGGGGGGGGGTGGGTGACCCTTTTGGGGACATAGTCTCAGGAGGGGGGGTGGGGGGGGTGGGTGACCCTTTTGGGGACATAGTCTCAGGAGGGGGGGTGGGGGGGGGTGGGTGACCCTTTTGGGGACATAGTCTCAGGAGGGGGGGTGGGGGGGGTGGGTGACCCTTTTGGGGACATAGTCTCAGGAGGGGGGGGTGGGGGGGGTGGGTGACCCTTTTGGGGACATAGTCTCAGGAGGGGGGGTGGGGGGGGGGTGGGTGACCCTTTTGGGGACATAGTCTCAGGAGGGGGGGTGGGGGGGGGTGGGTGACCCTTTTGGGGACATAGTCTCAGGAGGGGGGTGGGGGGGGGGTGGGTGACCCTTTTGGGGACATAGTCTCAGGAGGGGGGGGTGGGGGGGGGGTGGGTGACCCTTTTGGGGACATAGTCTCAGGAGGGGGGGTGGGTGGGGGGTGGGTGACCCTTTTGGGGACATAGTCTCAGGAGGGGGGGTGGGGGGGGGGTGGGTGACCCTTTTGGGGACATAGTCTCAGGAGGGGGGGGTGGGGGGGGGTGGGTGACCCTTTTGGGGACATAGTCTCAGGAGGGGGGGTGGGGGGGGGTGGGTGACCCTTTTGGGGACATAGTCTCAGGAGGGGGGGTGGGGGGGGGTGGGTGACCCTTTTGGGGACATAGTCTCAGGAGGGGGGGTGGGGGGGGGTGGGTGACCCTTTTGGGGACATAGTCTCAGGAGGGGGGGTGGGGGGGGGTGGGTGACCCTTTTGGGGACATAGTCTCAGGAGGGGGGGTGGGGGGGGGTGGGTGACCCTTTTGGGGACATAGTCTCAGGAGGGGGGGGTGGGGGGGGGTGGGTGACCCTTTTGGGGACATAGTCTCAGGAGGGGGGGTGGGGGGGGGTGGGTGACCCTTTTGGGGACATAGTCTCAGGAGGGGGGGTGGGGGGGGGTGGGTGACCCTTTTGGGGACATAGTCTCAGGAGGGGGGGGTGGGGGGGGGTGGGTGACCCTTTTGGGGACATAGTCTCAGGAGGGGGGGTGGGGGGGGGTGGGTGACCCTTTTGGGGACATAGTCTCAGGAGGGGGGGTGGGGGGGGGTGGGTGACCCTTTTGGGGACATAGTCTCAGGAGGGGGGGTGGGGGGGGGTGGGTGACCCTTTTGGGGACATAGTCTCAGGAGGGGGGGGTGGGGGGGGGTGGGTGACCCTTTTGGGGACATAGTCTCAGGAGGGGGGGGTGGGGGGGGGTGGGTGACCCTTTTGGGGACATAGTCTCAGGAGGGGGGGTGGGGGGGGGTGGGTGACCCTTTTGGGGACATAGTCTCAGGAGGGGGGGGTGGGGGGGGGGTGGGTGACCCTTTTGGGGACATAGTCTCAGGAGGGGGGGTGGGGGGGGGGTGGGTGACCCTTTTGGGGACATAGTCTCAGGAGGGGGGGTGGGGGGGGGGTGGGTGACCCTTTTGGGGACATAGTCTCAGGAGGGGGGGGTGGGGGGGGGTGGGTGACCCTTTTGGGGACATAGTCTCAGGAGGGGGGGTGGGGGGGGGTGGGTGACCCTTTTGGGGACATAGTCTCAGGAGGGGGGGGTGGGGGGGGGGTGGGTGACCCTTTTGGGGACATAGTCTCAGGAGGGGGGGGTGGGGGGGGGGTGGGTGACCCTTTTGGGGACATAGTCTCAGGAGGGGGGGTGGGGGGGGGTGGGTGACCCTTTTGGGGACATAGTCTCAGGAGGGGGGGGTGGGGGGGGGTGGGTGACCCTTTTGGGGACATAGTCTCAGGAGGGGGGGGTGGGGGGGGGTGGGTGACCCTTTTGGGGACATAGTCTCAGGAGGGGGGGGGTGGGGGGGGTGGGTGACCCTTTTGGGGACATAGTCTCAGGAGGGGGGGGTGGGGGGGGTGGGTGACCCTTTTGGGGACATAGTCTCAGGAGGGGGGGGTGGGGGGGGGTGGGTGACCCTTTTGGGGACATAGTCTCAGGAGGGGGGGTGGGGGGGGGTGGGTGACCCTTTTGGGGACATAGTCTCAGGAGGGGGGGGTGGGGGGGGGTGGGTGACCCTTTTGGGGACATAGTCTCAGGAGGGGGGGTGGGGGGGGGGTGGGTGACCCTTTTGGGGACATAGTCTCAGGAGGGGGGGGTGGGGGGGGTGGGTGACCCTTTTGGGGACATAGTCTCAGGAGGGGGGGGTGGGGGGGGGTGGGTGACCCTTTTGGGGACATAGTCTCAGGAGGGGGGGTGGGGGGGGGTGGGTGACCCTTTTGGGGACATAGTCTCAGGAGGGGGGGTGGGGGGGGGGTGGGTGACCCTTTTGGGGACATAGTCTCAGGAGGGGGGGGTGGGGGGGGGTGGGTGACCCTTTTGGGGACATAGTCTCAGGAGGGGGGGGTGGGGGGGGGTGGGTGACCCTTTTGGGGACATAGTCTCAGGAGGGGGGGTGGGGGGGGGTGGGTGACCCTTTTGGGGACATAGTCTCAGGAGGGGGGGTGGGGGGGGGTGGGTGACCCTTTTGGGGACATAGTCTCAGGAGGGGGGGTGGGGGGGGGTGGGTGACCCTTTTGGGGACATAGTCTCAGGAGGGGGGGTGGGGGGGGGGTGGGTGACCCTTTTGGGGACATAGTCTCAGGAGGGGGGGGTGGGGGGGGGTGGGTGACCCTTTTGGGGACATAGTCTCAGGAGGGGGGGTGGGGGGGGGTGGGTGACCCTTTTGGGGACATAGTCTCAGGAGGGGGGGGTGGGGGGGGGTGGGTGACCCTTTTGGGGACATAGTCTCAGGAGGGGGGGTGGGGGGGGGTGGGTGACCCTTTTGGGGACATAGTCTCAGGAGGGGGGGTGGGGGGGGGTGGGTGACCCTTTTGGGGACATAGTCTCAGGAGGGGGGGTGGGGGGGGGGTGGGTGACCCTTTTGGGGACATAGTCTCAGGAGGGGGGGTGGGGGGGGGGTGGGTGACCCTTTTGGGGACATAGTCTCAGGAGGGGGGGTGGGGGGGGGGTGGGTGACCCTTTTGGGGACATAGTCTCAGGAGGGGGGGTGGGGGGGGGGTGGGTGACCCTTTTGGGGACATAGTCTCAGGAGGGGGGGTGGGGGGGGGTGGGTGACCCTTTTGGGGACATAGTCTCAGGAGGGGGGGGTGGGGGGGGGTGGGTGACCCTTTTGGGGACATAGTCTCAGGAGGGGGGGTGGGGGGGGGTGGGTGACCCTTTTGGGGACATAGTCTCAGGAGGGGGGGGTGGGGGGGGGTGGGTGACCCTTTTGGGGACATAGTCTCAGGAGGGGGGGTGGGGGGGGGTGGGTGACCCTTTTGGGGACATAGTCTCAGGAGGGGGGGGTGGGGGGGGGTGGGTGACCCTTTTGGGGACATAGTCTCAGGAGGGGGGGGTGGGGGGGGGTGGGTGACCCTTTTGGGGACATAGTCTCAGGAGGGGGGGTGGGGGGGGGGTGGGTGACCCTTTTGGGGACATAGTCTCAGGAGGGGGGGTGGGGGGGGGTGGGTGACCCTTTTGGGGACATAGTCTCAGGAGGGGGGGGTGGGGGGGGGTGGGTGACCCTTTTGGGGACATAGTCTCAGGAGGGGGGGGTGGGGGGGGGTGGGTGACCCTTTTGGGGACATAGTCTCAGGAGGGGGGGGTGGGGGGGGGGTGGGTGACCCTTTTGGGGACATAGTCTCAGGAGGGGGGGGTGGGGGGGGGTGGGTGACCCTTTTGGGGACATAGTCTCAGGAGGGGGGGGTGGGGGGGGGGTGGGTGACCCTTTTGGGGACATAGTCTCAGGAGGGGGGGGTGGGGGGGGTGGGTGACCCTTTTGGGGACATAGTCTCAGGAGGGGGGGGTGGGGGGGGGTGGGTGACCCTTTTGGGGACATAGTCTCAGGAGGGGGGGGTGGGGGGGGGTGGGTGACCCTTTTGGGGACATAGTCTCAGGAGGGGGGGGTGGGGGGGGGTGGGTGACCCTTTTGGGGACATAGTCTCAGGAGGGGGGGGTGGGGGGGGGTGGGTGACCCTTTTGGGGACATAGTCTCAGGAGGGGGGGGTGGGGGGGGGTGGGTGACCCTTTTGGGGACATAGTCTCAGGAGGGGGGGGTGGGGGGGGGTGGGTGACCCTTTTGGGGACATAGTCTCAGGAGGGGGGGGTGGGGGGGGGTGGGTGACCCTTTTGGGGACATAGTCTCAGGAGGGGGGGTGGGGGGGGGTGGGTGACCCTTTTGGGGACATAGTCTCAGGAGGGGGGGGTGGGGGGGGGTGGGTGACCCTTTTGGGGACATAGTCTCAGGAGGGGGGGGTGGGGGGGGGTGGGTGACCCTTTTGGGGACATAGTCTCAGGAGGGGGGGGTGGGGGGGGGTGGGTGACCCTTTTGGGGACATAGTCTCAGGAGGGGGGGTGGGGGGGGGTGGGTGACCCTTTTGGGGACATAGTCTCAGGAGGGGGGGGTGGGGGGGGGTGGGTGACCCTTTTGGGGACATAGTCTCAGGAGGGGGGGTGGGGGGGGTGTGGGTGACCCTTTTGGGGACATAGTCTCAGGAGGGGGGGGTGGGGGGGGGTGGGTGACCCTTTTGGGGACATAGTCTCAGGAGGGGGGGGTGGGGGGGGGTGGGTGACCCTTTTTTGGACATAGTCTCAGGAGGGGGGGTGGGGGGGGGGTGGGTGACCCTTTTGGGGACATAGTCTCAGGAGGGGGGGTGGGGGGGGGTGGGTGACCCTTTTGGGGACATAGTCTCAGGAGGGGGGGGTGGGGGGGGGTGGGTGACCCTTTTTGGGACATAGTCTCAGGAGGGGGGGGTGGGGGGGGGTGGGTGACCCTTTTGGGGACATAGTCTCAGGAGGGGGGGGTGGGGGGGGGTGGGTGACCCTTTTGGGACATAGTCTCAGGAGGGGGGGGTGGGGGGGGGTGGGTGACCCTTTTGGGGACATAGTCTCAGGAGGGGGGGGTGGGGGGGGTGGGTGACCCTTTTGGGGACATAGTCTCAGGAGGGGGGGGTGGGGGGGGGTGGGTGACCCTTTTTTGGACATAGTCTCAGGAGGGGGGGGTGGGGGGGGGTGGGTGACCCTTTTGGGGACATAGTCTCAGGAGGGGGGGGTGGGGGGGGGTGGGTGACCCTTTTGGGGACATAGTCTCAGGAGGGGGGGTGGGGGGGGGTGGGTGACCCTTTTGGGGACATAGTCTCAGGAGGGGGTGTGGGGGGGGGTGGGTGACCCTTTTGGGGACATAGTCTCAGGAGGGGGGGGTGGGGGGGGGTGGGTGACCCTTTTGGGGACATAGTCTCAGGAGGGGGGGGTGGGGGGGGGTGGGTGACCCTTTTGGGGACATAGTCTCAGGAGGGGGGGGTGGGGGGGGGTGGGTGACCCTTTTGGGGACATAGTCTCAGGAGGGGGGGTGGGGGGGGGTGGGTGACCCTTTTGGGGACATAGTCTCAGGAGGGGGGGGTGGGGGGGGGTGGGTGACCCTTTTGGGGACATAGTCTCAGGAGGGGGGGGTGGGGGGGGGTGGGTGACCCTTTTGGGGACATAGTCTCAGGAGGGGGGGGTGGGGGGGGGTGGGTGACCCTTTTGGGGACATAGTCTCAGGAGGGGGGGGTGGGGGGGGGTGGGTGACCCTTTTGGGGACATAGTCTCAGGAGGGGGGGTGGGGGGGGGTGGGTGACCCTTTTGGGGACATAGTCTCAGGAGGGGGGGTGGGGGGGGGTGGGTGACCCTTTTGGGGACATAGTCTCAGGAGGGGGGGGTGGGGGGGGGTGGGTGACCCTTTTGGGGACATAGTCTCAGGAGGGGGGGGTGGGGGGGGGTGGGTGACCCTTTTGGGGACATAGTCTCAGGAGGGGGGGGTGGGGGGGGGTGGGTGACCCTTTTGGGGACATAGTCTCAGGAGGGGGGGGTGGGGGGGGGTGGGTGACCCTTTTGGGGACATAGTCTCAGGAGGGGGGGGTGGGGGGGGGTGGGTGACCCTTTTGGGGACATAGTCTCAGGAGGGGGGGGTGGGGGGGGGTGGGTGACCCTTTTGGGGACATAGTCTCAGGAGGGGGGGTGGGGGGGGGGTGGGTGACCCTTTTGGGGACATAGTCTCAGGAGGGGGGGTGGGGGGGGGTGGGTGACCCTTTTGGGGACATAGTCTCAGGAGGGGGGGGTGGGGGGGGGTGGGTGACCCTTTTGGGGACATAGTCTCAGGAGGGGGGGTGGGGGGGGGGTGGGTGACCCTTTTGGGGACATAGTCTCAGGAGGGGGGGTGGGGGGGGGTGGGTGACCCTTTTGGGGACATAGTCTCAGGAGGGGGGGTGGGGGGGGGTGGGTGACCCTTTTGGGGACATAGTCTCAGGAGGGGGGGTGGGGGGGGGTGGGTGACCCTTTTGGGGACATAGTCTCAGGAGGGGGGGGTGGGGGGGGGTGGGTGACCCTTTTGGGGACATAGTCTCAGGAGGGGGGGGTGGGGGGGGGTGGGTGACCCTTTTGGGGACATAGTCTCAGGAGGGGGGGGTGGGGGGGGGTGGGTGACCCTTTTGGGGACATAGTCTCAGGAGGGGGGGTGGGGGGGGGTGGGTGACCCTTTTGGGGACATAGTCTCAGGAGGGGGGGTGGGGGCGGGAGGGGTGGGTGACCCTTTTGGGGACATAGTCTCAGGAGGGGGGGTGGGGGGGGGGTGGGTGACCCTTTTGGGGACATAGTCTCAGGAGGGGGGGGTGGGGGGGGTGGGTGACCCTTTTGGGGACATAGTCTCAGGAGGGGGGGGGTGGGGGGGGTGGGTGACCCTTTTGGGGACATAGTCTCAGGAGGGGGGGGTGGGGGGGGTGGGTGACCCTTTTGGGGACATAGTCTCAGGAGGGGGGGTGGGGGGGGTGGGTGACCCTTTTGGGGACATAGTCTCAGGAGGGGGGGTGGGGGGGGGTGGGTGACCCTTTTGGGGACATAGTCTCAGGAGGGGGGGTGGGGGGGGGTGGGTGACCCTTTTGGGGACATAGTCTCAGGAGGGGGGTTGGGGGGGGTGGGTGACCCTTTTGGGGACATAGTCTCAGGAGGGGGGGGTGGGGGGGGTGGGTGACCCTTTTGGGGACATAGTCTCAGGAGGGGGGGGTGGGGGGGGTGGGTGACCCTTTTGGGGACATAGTCTCAGGAGGGGGGGGTGGGGGGGGTGGGTGACCCTTTTGGGGACATAGTCTCAGGAGGGGGGGTGGGGGGGGGTGGGTGACCCTTTTGGGGACATAGTCTCAGGAGGGGGGGGTGGGGGGGGGTGGGTGACCCTTTTGGGGACATAGTCTCAGGAGGGGGGGGTGGGGGGGGGTGGGTGACCCTTTTGGGGACATAGTCTCAGGAGGGGGGGGTGGGGGGGGGGTGGGTGACCCTTTTGGGGACATAGTCTCAGGAGGGGGGGGTGGGGGGGGGTGGGTGACCCTTTTGGGGACATAGTCTCAGGAGGGGGGGTGGGGGGGGGGTGGGTGACCCTTTTGGGGACATAGTCTCAGGAGGGGGTGTGGGGGGGGGGTGGGTGACCCTTTTGGGGACATAGTCTCAGGAGGGGGGGGTGGGGGGGGGTGGGTGACCCTTTTGGGGACATAGTCTCAGGAGGGGGGGTGGGGGGGGGGTGGGTGACCCTTTTGGGGACATAGTCTCAGGAGGGGGGGTGGGGGGTGGTGGGTGACCCTTTTGGGGACATAGTCTCAGGAGGGGGGGTGGGGGGGGGGTGGGTGACCCTTTTGGGGACATAGTCTCAGGAGGGGGGGGTGGGGGGGGGTGGGTGACCCTTTTGGGGACATAGTCTCAGGAGGGGGGGGTGGGGGGGGGTGGGTGACCCTTTTGGGGACATAGTCTCAGGAGGGGGGGGTGGGGGGGGGTGGGTGACCCTTTTGGGGACATAGTCTCAGGAGGGGGGGTGGGGGGGGGTGGGTGACCCTTTTGGGGACATAGTCTCAGGAGGGGGGGTGGGGGGGGGGTGGGTGACCCTTTTGGGGACATAGTCTCAGGAGGGGGGGGTGGGGGGGGGGTGGGTGACCCTTTTGGGGACATAGTCTCAGGAGGGGGGGTGGGGGGGGGTGGGTGACCCTTTTGGGGACATAGTCTCAGGAGGGGGGCGGGTGGGGGTGCATAGGTGACCCTTTTGGGGACATAGTCTCAGGAGGGGGGGTTGTGGGGGGTGTAGATGACCCTTTTGGGGACATAGTCTCAGGAGGGGGGGGTGTGGGGAGGTAGGTGACCCTTTTGGGGACATAGTCTCAGGAGGGGGGGGTGGGGGGGGGTGGGTGACCCTTTTTGGGGACATAGTCTCAGGAGGGGGGGGTGGGGGCGGGTGGGTGACCCTTTTGGGGACATAGTCTCAGGAGGGGGGGGGTGGGGGGGGTGGGTGACCCTTTTGGGGACATAGTCTCAGGAGGGGGGGGTGGGGGGGGGTGGGTGACCCTTTTGGGGACATAGTCTCAGGAGGGGGGGGTGGGGGGGGGGTGGGTGACCCTTTTGGGGACATAGTCTCAGGAGGGGGGGGTGGGGGGGGGGTGGGTGACCCTTTTGGGGACATAGTCTCAGGAGGGGGGGGGTGGGGGGGGGTGGGTGACCCTTTTGGGGACATAGTCTCAGGAGGGGGGGGTGGGGGGGGGTGGGTGACCCTTTTGGGGACATAGTCTCAGGAGGGGGGGTGGGGGGGGGGTGGGTGACCCTTTTGGGGACATAGTCTCAGGAGGGGGGGTGGGGGGGGGGTGGGTGACCCTTTTGGGGACATAGTCTCAGGAGGGGGGGGTGGGGGGGGGTGGGTGACCCTTTTGGGGACATAGTCTCAGGAGGGGGGGGTGGGGGGGGTGGGTGACCCTTTTGGGGACATAGTCTCAGGAGGGGGGGTGGGGGGGGGTGGGTGACCCTTTTGGGGACATAGTCTCAGGAGGGGGGGGTGGGGGGGGGTGGGTGACCCTTTTGGGGACATAGTCTCAGGAGGGGGGGGTGGGGGGGGGTGGGTGACCCTTTTGGGGACATAGTCTCAGGAGGGGGGGTGGGGGGGGGTGGGTGACCCTTTTGGGGACATAGTCTCAGGAGGGGGGGGTGGGGGGGGGTGGGTGACCCTTTTGGGGACATAGTCTCAGGAGGGGGGGTGGGGGGGGGGTGGGTGACCCTTTTGGGGACATAGTCTCAGGAGGGGGGGTGGGGGGGGGTGGGTGACCCTTTTGGGGACATAGTCTCAGGAGGGGGGGTGGGGGGGGGTGGGTGACCCTTTTGGGGACATAGTCTCAGGAGGGGGGGGTGGGGGGGGGTGGGTGACCCTTTTGGGGACATAGTCTCAGGAGGGGGGGGTGGGGGGGGGTGGGTGACCCTTTTGGGGACATAGTCTCAGGAGGGGGGGGTGGGGGGGGGTGGGTGACCCTTTTGGGGACATAGTCTCAGGAGGGGGGGGGTGGGGGGGGGTGGGTGACCCTTTTGGGGACATAGTCTCAGGAGGGGGGGTGGGGGGGGGTGGGTGACCCTTTTGGGGACATAGTCTCAGGAGGGGGGGGTGGGGGGGGGTGGGTGACCCTTTTGGGGACATAGTCTCAGGAGGGGGGGTGGGGGGGGGTGGGTGACCCTTTTGGGGACATAGTCTCAGGAGGGGGGGGTGGGGGGGGGTGGGTGACCCTTTTGGGGACATAGTCTCAGGAGGGGGGGTGGGGGGGGGGTGGGTGACCCTTTTGGGGACATAGTCTCAGGAGGGGGGGTGGGGGGGGGTGGGTGACCCTTTTGGGGACATAGTCTCAGGAGGGGGGGTGGGGGGGGGTGGGTGACCCTTTTGGGGACATAGTCTCAGGAGGGGGGGTGGGGGGGGGTGGGTGACCCTTTTTTGGACATAGTCTCAGGAGGGGGGGGTGGGGGGGGGTGGGTGACCCTTTTTTTGACATAGTCTCAGGAGGGGGGGTGGGGGGGGGGTGGGTGACCCTTTTGGGGACATAGTCTCAGGAGGGGGGGGTGGGGGGGGGTGGGTGACCCTTTTGGGGACATAGTCTCAGGAGGGGGGGGTGGGGGGGGGTGGGTGACCCTTTTGGGGACATAGTCTCAGGAGGGGGGGGTGGGGGGGGGTGGGTGACCCTTTTGGGGACATAGTCTCAGGAGGGGGGGTGGGGGGGGGTGGGTGACCCTTTTGGGGACATAGTCTCAGGAGGGGGGGGTGGGGGGGGGTGGGTGACCCTTTTGGGGACATAGTCTCAGGAGGGGGGGTGGGGGGGGGTGGGTGACCCTTTTTTGGACATAGTCTCAGGAGGGGGGGGTGGGGGGGGTGGGTGACCCTTTTGGGGACATAGTCTCAGGAGGGGGGGGTGGGGGGGGTGGGTGACCCTTTTTTGGACATAGTCTCAGGAGGGGGGGTGGGGGGGGGTGGGTGACCCTTTTGGGGACATAGTCTCAGGAGGGGGGGTGGGGGGGGGTGGGTGACCCTTTTGGGGACATAGTCTCAGGAGGGGGGGGTGGGGGGGGTGGGTGACCCTTTTGGGGACATAGTCTCAGGAGGGGGGGTGGGGGGGGGTGGGTGACCCTTTTGGGGACATAGTCTCAGGAGGGGGGGTGGGGGGGGTGGGTGACCCTTTTGGGGACATAGTCTCAGGAGGGGGGGGTGGGGGGGGTGGGTGACACTTTTGGGGACATAGTCTCAGGAGGGGGGGTGGGGGGGGTGGGTGACCCTTTTGGGGACATAGTCTCAGGAGGGGGGGTGGGGGGGGGTGGGTGACCCTTTTGGGGACATAGTCTCAGGAGGGGGGGGTGGGGGGGGGTGGGTGACACTTTTGGGGACATAGTCTCAGGAGGGGGGGTGGGGGGGGGTGGGTGACCCTTTTGGGGACATAGTCTCAGGAGGGGGGGGTGGGGGGGGGTGGGTGACCCTTTTGGGGACATAGTCTCAGGAGGGGGGGGTGGGGGGGGGTGGGTGACCCTTTTGGGGACATAGTCTCAGGAGGGGGGGGTGGGGGGGGGGTGGGTGACCCTTTTGGGGACATAGTCTCAGGAGGGGGGGGTGGGGGGGGGTGGGTGACCCTTTTGGGGACATAGTCTCAGGAGGGGGGGGTGGGGGGGGGTGGGTGACCCTTTTGGGGACATAGTCTCAGGAGGGGGGGGTGGGGGGGGGTGGGTGACCCTTTTGGGGACATAGTCTCAGGAGGGGGGGGTGGGGGGGGGTGGGTGACCCTTTTGGGGACATAGTCTCAGGAGGGGGGGGTGGGGGGGGGTGGGTGACCCTTTTGGGGACATAGTCTCAGGAGGGGGGGGTGGGGGGGGGTGGGTGACCCTTTTGGGGACATAGTCTCAGGAGGGGGGGGTGGGGGGGGGTGGGTGACCCTTTTGGGGACATAGTCTCAGGAGGGGGGGTGGGGGGGGGTGGGTGACCCTTTTGGGGACATAGTCTCAGGAGGGGGGGTGGGGGGGGGTGGGTGACCCTTTTGGGGACATAGTCTCAGGAGGGGGGGTGGGGGGGGGTGGGTGACCCTTTTGGGGACATAGTCTCAGGAGGGGGGGGGGGGGGGGGGGTGGGTGACCCTTTTGGGGACATAGTCTCAGGAGGGGGGGTGGGGGGGGGGTGGGTGACCCTTTTGGGGACATAGTCTCAGGAGGGGGGGTGGGGGGGGGTGGGTGACCCTTTTGGGGACATAGTCTCAGGAGGGGGGGGTGGGGGGGGGTGGGTGACCCTTTTGGGGACATAGTCTCAGGAGGGGGGGGTGGGGGGGGGTGGGTGACCCTTTTGGGGACATAGTCTCAGGAGGGGGGGGTGGGGGGGGGTGGGTGACCCTTTTGGGGACATAGTCTCAGGAGGGGGGGTGGGGGGGGGTGGGTGACCCTTTTGGGGACATAGTCTCAGGAGGGGGGGGTGGGGGGGGGGTGGGTGACCCTTTTGGGGACATAGTCTCAGGAGGGGGGTGGGGTGGGGGTGGAAGGGTGACCCTTTTGGGGACATAGTCTCAGGAGGGGGGTGGGGTGGGGGTGGGAGGGTGACCCTTTTGGGGACATAGTCTCAGGAGGGGGGTGGGGGGGGGGTGGGTGACCCTTTTGGGGACATAGTCTCAGGAGGGGGGTGTGGGGGGGGGTGGGTGACCCTTTTGGGGACATAGTCTCAGGAGGGGGGGGTGGGGGGGGGTGGGTGACCCTTTTGGGGACATAGTCTCAGGAAGGGGGGGGTGGGGGGGGGCGGGTGACCCTTTTGGGGACATAGTCTCAGGAGAGGGGGGGTGGGGTGGGGGGGGGCGGGTGACCCTTTTGGGGACATAGTCTCAGGAGGGGGGGTGGGGGGGGGTGGGTGACCCTTTTGGGGACATAGTCTCAGGAGGGGGGGTGGGGGGGGGTGGGTGACCCTTTTGGGGACATAGTCTCAGGAGGGGGGGTGGGGGGGGTGGGTGACCCTTTTGGGGACATAGTCTCAGGAGGGGGGGTGGGGGGGGCGGGTGACCCTTTTGGGGACATAGTCTCAGGAGGGGGGGTGGGGGGGGGTGGGTGACCCTTTTGGGGACATAGTCTCAGGAGGGGGGGTGGGGGGGGGTGGGTGACCCTTTTGGGGACATAGTCTCAGGAGGGGGGGTGGGGGGGGGTGGGTGACCCTTTTGGGGACATAGTCTCAGGAGGGGGGGTGGGGGGGGGTGGGTGACCCTTTTGGGGACATAGTCTCAGGAGGGGGGGTGGGGGGGGGTGGGTGACCCTTTTGGGGACATAGTCTCAGGAGGGGGGGTGGGGGGGGGTGGGTGACCCTTTTGGGGACATAGTCTCAGGAGGGGGGGGTGGGGGGGGTGGGTGACCCTTTTGGGGACATAGTCTCAGGAGGGGGGGGTGGGGGGGGGTGGGTGACCCTTTTGGGGACATAGTCTCAGGAGGGGGGGGTGGGGGGGGGTGGGTGACCCTTTTGGGGACATAGTCTCAGGAGGGGGGGGTGGGGGGGGTGGGTGACCCTTTTGGGGACATAGTCTCAGGAGGGGGGGTGGGGGGGGGTGGGTGACCCTTTTGGGGACATAGTCTCAGGAGGGGGGGGTGGGGGGGGTGGGTGACCCTTTTGGGGACATAGTCTCAGGAGGGGGGGGTGGGGGGGGGGTGGGTGACCCTTTTGGGGACATAGTCTCAGGAGGGGGGGGTGGGGGGGGGTGGGTGACCCTTTTGGGGACATAGTCTCAGGAGGGGGGGTGGGGGGGGGTGGGTGACCCTTTTGGGGACATAGTCTCAGGAGGGGGGGGTGGGGGGGGTGGGTGACCCTTTTGGGGACATAGTCTCAGGAGGGGGGGTGGGGGGGGGTGGGTGACCCTTTTGGGGACATAGTCTCAGGAGGGGGGGTGGGGGGGGGTGGGTGACCCTTTTGGGGACATAGTCTCAGGAGGGGGGGGTGGGGGGGGGTGGGTGACCCTTTTGGGGACATAGTCTCAGGAGGGGGGGGTGGGGGGGGGGTGGGTGACACTTTTGGGGACATAGTCTCAGGAGGGGGGGGTGGGGGGGGGTGGGTGACCCTTTTGGGGACATAGTCTCAGGAGGGGGGGGTGGGGGGGGGTGGGTGACCCTTTTGGGGACATAGTCTCAGGAGGGGGGGGTGGGGGGGGGTGGGTGACCCTTTTGGGGACATAGTCTCAGGAGGGGGGGGTGGGGGGGGGTGGGTGACCCTTTTGGGGACATAGTCTCAGGAGGGGGGGGTGGGGGGGGGTGGGTGACCCTTTTGGGGACATAGTCTCAGGAGGGGGGGGTGGGGGGGGGTGGGTGACCCTTTTGGGGACATAGTCTCAGGAGGGGGGGGTGGGGGGGGGTGGGTGACCCTTTTGGGGACATAGTCTCAGGAGGGGGGGTGGGGGGGGTGGGTGACCCTTTTGGGGACATAGTCTCAGGAGGGGGGGTGGGGGGGGGTGGGTGACCCTTTTGGGGACATAGTCTCAGGAGGGGGGGTGGGGGGGGGGTGGGTGACCCTTTTGGGGACATAGTCTCAGGAGGGGGGGTGGGGGGGGGTGGGTGACCCTTTTGGGGACATAGTCTCAGGAGGGGGGGTGGGGGGGGGTGGGTGACCCTTTTGGGGACATAGTCTCAGGAGGGGGGGGTGGGGGGGGGTGGGTGACCCTTTTGGGGACATAGTCTCAGGAGGGGGGGTGGGGGGGGGTGGGTGACCCTTTTGGGGACATAGTCTCAGGAGGGGGGGTGGGGGGGGGTGGGTGACCCTTTTGGGGACATAGTCTCAGGAGGGGGGGGTGGGGGGGGGTGGGTGACCCTTTTGGGGACATAGTCTCAGGAGGGGGGGTGGGGGGGGGTGGGTGACCCTTTTGGGGACATAGTCTCAGGAGGGGGGGGTGGGGGGGGGTGGGTGACCCTTTTGGGGACATAGTCTCAGGAGGGGGGGGTGGGGGGGGTGGGTGACCCTTTTGGGGACATAGTCTCAGGAGGGGGGGGTGGGGGGGGGTGGGTGACCCTTTTGGGGACATAGTCTCAGGAGGGGGGGGTGGGGGGGGGGTGGGTGACCCTTTTGGGGACATAGTCTCAGGAGGGGGGGGTGGGGGGGGGTGGGTGACCCTTTTGGGGACATAGTCTCAGGAGGGGGGGGTGGGGGGGGGTGGGTGACCCTTTTGGGGACATAGTCTCAGGAGGGGGGGGTGGGGGGGGGTGGGTGACCCTTTTGGGGACATAGTCTCAGGAGGGGGGGTGGGGGGGGGTGGGTGACCCTTTTGGGGACATAGTCTCAGGAGGGGGGGGTGGGGGGGGGTGGGTGACCCTTTTGGGGACATAGTCTCAGGAGGGGGGGGTGGGGGGGGGTGGGTGACCCTTTTGGGGACATAGTCTCAGGAGGGGGGGGTGGGGGGGGGTGGGTGACCCTTTTGGGGACATAGTCTCAGGAGGGGGGGGGTGGGGGAGGGGTGGGTGACCCTTTTGGGGACATAGTCTCAGGAGGGGTGGTTGGGGGGGGTGGGCGACCCTTTTGGGGACATAGTCTCAGGAGGGGGGGGTGGGGGGGGGTGGGTGACCCTTTTGGGGACATAGTCTCAGGAGGGGGGGGTGGGGGGGGGTGGGTGACCCTTTTGGGGACATAGTCTCAGGAGGGGGGGGTGGGGGGGGGTGGGTGACCCTTTTGGGGACATAGTCTCAGGAGGGGGGGGTGGGGGGGGGTGGGTGACCCTTTTGGGGACATAGTCTCAGGAGGGGGGGGTGGGGGGGGGTGGGTGACCCTTTTGGGGACATAGTCTCAGGAGGGGGGGGTGGGGGGGGGTGGGTGACCCTTTTGGGGACATAGTCTCAGGAGGGGGGGGTGGGGGGGGGTGGGTGACCCTTTTGGGGACATAGTCTCAGGAGGGGGGGTGGGGGGGGTGGGTGACCCTTTTGGGGACATAGTCTCAGGAGGGGGGGGTGGGGGGGGGTGGGTGACCCTTTTGGGGACATAGTCTCAGGAGGGGGGGTGGGGGGGGGTGGGTGACCCTTTTGGGGACATAGTCTCAGGAGGGGGGGTGGGCGGGGGTGGGTGACCCTTTTGGGGACATAGTCTCAGGAGGGGGGGTGGGGGGGGGTGGGTGACCCTTTTGGGGACATAGTCTCAGGAGGGGGGGTGGGGGGGGTGGGTGACCCTTTTGGGGACATAGTCTCAGGAGGGGGGGGTGGGGGGGGGTGGGTGACCCTTTTGGGGACATAGTCTCAGGAGGGGGGGGGTGGGGGGGGGTGGGTGACCCTTTTGGGGACATAGTCTCAGGAGGGGGGGGTGGGGGGGGGTGGGTGACCCTTTTGGGGACATAGTCTCAGGAGGGGGGGTGGGGGGGGGTGGGTGACCCTTTTGGGGACATAGTCTCAGGAGGGGGGGTGGGGGTGGGTGGGTGACCCTTTTGGGGACATAGTCTCAGGAGGGGTGGGTGGGTGACCCTTTTGGGGACATAGTCTCAGGAGGGGGGGGTGGGGGTGACCCTTTTGGGGACATAGTCTCAGGAGGGGGGGGTGTGGGTGACCCTTTTGGGGACATAGTCTCAGGAGGGGGGGGGGTGGGTGACCCTTTTGGGGACATAGTCTCAGGAGGGGGGGGGTGGGTGACCCTTTTGGGGACATAGTCTCAGGAGGGGGGGGGTGGGGTGACCCTTTTGGGGACATAGTCTCAGGAGGGGGGGGGGGTGGGTGACCCTTTTGGGGACATAGTCTCAGGAGGGGGGGGGGTTGGGTGACCCTTTTGGGGACATAGTCTCAGGAGGGGGGGGGGTTGGGTGACCCTTTTGGGGACATAGTCTCAGGAGGGGGGGGGTGGGTGACCCTTTTGGGGACATAGTCTCAGGAGGGGGGGGGTGGGTGACCCTTTTGGGGACATAGTCTCAGGAGGGGGGGTAGGTGGGTGGGTGACCCTTTTGGGGACATAGTCTCAGGAGGGGGGGTGGGGGGGGAGTTGACCCTTTTGGGACATAGTCTCAGGAGGGGGGTGGTGGGGTAGGTGACCCTTTTGGGACATAGTCTCAGGAGGGGGGTGGGGGGGGTGGGTGACCCTTTTGGGGACATAGTCTCAGGAGGGGGGTGGGGGGGGTGGGTGACCTTTTGGGGACATAGTCTCAGGAGGGGGGGTGGGGGGGGGTGGGTGACCCTTTTGGGGACATAGTCTCAGGAGGGGGGTGGGGGGGGGTGGGTGACCCTTTTGGGGACATAGTCTCAGGAGGGGGGGAGGGGGGGGGTGGGTGACCCTTTTGGGGACATAGTCTCAGGAGGGGGGGGTGGGGGGGTGGGTGACCTTTTTTGGACATAGTCTCAGGAGGGGGGGTGGGGGGGGTGGGTGACCCTTTTTGGGACATAGTCTCAGGAGGGGGGGTGGGGGGGGGTTGGGTGACCCTTTTGGGGACATAGTCTCAGGAGGGGGGGGGTGGGTGACCCTTTTGGGGACATAGTCTCAGGAGGGGGGGGTGGGTGACCCTTTTGGGGACATAGTCTCAGGAGGGGGGGGGGTGGGTGACCCTTTTGGGGACATAGTCTCAGGAGGGGGGGGGGGGTGACCCTTTTGGGGACATAGTCTCAGGAGGGGGGGGGGTGGGTGACCCTTTTGGGGACATAGTCTCAGGAGGGGGGGGGGTGGGTGACCCTTTTGGGGACATAGTCTCAGGAGGGGGGGGTGGGTGACCCTTTTGGGGACATAGTCTCAGGAGGGGGGGGTGGGTGACCCTTTTGGGGACATAGTCTCAGGAGGGGGGGGGGTGGGTGACCCTTTTGGGGACATAGTCTCAGGAGGGGGGGGGGTGGGTGACCCTTTTGGGGACATAGTCTCAGGAGGGGGGGGGGGTGGGTGACCCTTTTGGGGACATAGTCTCAGGAGGGGGGGGGGTGGGGTGACCCTTTTGGGGACATAGTCTCAGGAGGGGGGTGTGGGGGGGGCTGGGTGACCCTTTTGGGGACATAGTCTCAGGAGGGGGGTGGGGTGGGTGGTGACCTTTTGGGGACATAGTCTCAGGAGGGGGGGGGGGGGTGGGTGAGCCCTTTTGGGGACATAGTCTCAGGAGGAGGGGGGGGGGGAGGGGGTGGGTGACCCTTTTGGGGACATAGTTACAGGAGGGGGGGGTGGGGGGGGTGGGTGACCCTTTTGGGACATAGTCTCAGGAGGGGGGTGGTGGGGGGGGTGGGTGACCCTTTTGGGGACATAGCTCAGGAGGGGGGTGGGGGGGTGTGGGTGACCCTTTTGGGGACCTAGTCTCAGGAGGGGGGGGTGGGGGGGGGGTGGTGACCCTTTTGGGGACATAGTCTCAGGAGGGGGGGTGGGGGGGGGGTGGGTGACCCTTTTGGGGACATAGTCTCAGGAGGGGGGGGTGGGGGGGGGTGGGTGACCCTTTTGGGGAATAGTCTCAGGAGGGGGGGGGTGGGGGGGGGGGTGGGTGACCCTTTTGGGGACATAGTCTCAGGAGGGGGGGGGGGTGGGTGACCCTTTTGGGGACATAGTCTCGGGGTAGGTGGGGGGAGGTGGGTGACCCTTTTGGGGACATAGTCTCAGGAGGGGGGGGGGTGGGTGACCCTTTTGGGGACATAGTCTCAGGAGGGGGGGGGTGGGTGACCCTTTTGGGGACATAGTCTCAGGAGGGGGGGAGCGGGTGACCCTTTTGGGGACATAGTCTCAGGAGGGGGGGAGCGGGTGACCCTTTTGGGGACATAGTCTCAGGAGGGGGGGGGGTGGGTGACCCTTTTGGGGACATAGTCTCAGGGGGGGGGTGGGTGACCCTTTTGGGGACATAGTCTCAGGAGGGGGTGGGTGGGCGACCCTTTTGGGGACATAGTCTCAGGAGGGGGTGGGTGGGTGACCCTTTTGGGGACATAGTCTCAGGAGGGGGGGGGTGGGTGACCCTTTTGGGGACATAGTCTCAGGAGGGGGGGGGTGGGTGACCCTTTTGGGAAAATAGTCTCAGGAGGGGGGTTGGGTGACCCTTTTGGGGACATAGTCTCAGGCGGGGGGGGGTGGGTGACCCTTTTGGGGACATAGTCTCAGGAGGGGGGGTGGGTGACCCTTTTGGGGACATAGTCTCAGGAGGGGGGGTGGGTGACCCTTTTGGGGACATAGTCTCAGGAGGGGGGGTGGGGGTGACCCTTTTGGGGACATAGTCTCAGGAGGGGGGTGGGGGGGGGTGGGTGACCCTTTTGGGGACATAGTCTCAGGAGGGGGGTGGGGGGGGGTGGGTGACCCTTTTGGGGACATAGTCTCAGGAGGGGGGGTGGGGGGGTGGGGTGACCCTTTTGGGGACATAGTCTCAGGAGGGGGTGTGGGGGGGGGGGTGGGTGACCCTTTTGGGGACATAGTCTCAGGAGGGGGTGGGGGGGGGGGTGGGTGACCCTTTTGGGGACATAGTCTCAGGAGGGGGGGTGGGGGGGGTGGAGTGACCCTTTTGGGGACATAGTCTCAGGAGGGGGGGGGGGGTGGGTGACCCTTTTGGGGACATAGTCTCAGGAGGGGGGGGGGGTGGGTGACCCTTTTGGGGACATAGTCTCAGGAGGGGGGGGGGTGGGTGACCCTTTTGGGGACATAGTCTCAGGAGGGGGGGGGGTGGGTGACCCTTTTGGGGACATAGTCTCAGGAGGGGGGGGGGGTGGGTGACCCTTTTGGGGACATAGTCTCAGGAGGGGGGGGGGTGGGTGACCCTTTTGGGGACATAGTCTCAGGAGGGGGGGGGGTGGGTGACCCTTTTGGGGACATAGTCTCAGGAGGGGGGGTGGGTGGGTGACCCTTTTGGGGACATAGTCTCAGGAGGGGGGGGGGTGGGTGGGTGACCCTTTTGGGGACATAGTCTCAGGAGGGGGGGGGGGGTGGGTGACCCTTTTGGGGACATAGTCTCAGGAGGGGGGGGGTGGGTGACCCTTTTGGGGACATAGTCTCAGGAGGGGGGGGGGGTGGGTGACCCTTTTGGGGACATAGTCTCAGGGGGGGGGGGGGGTGGGTGACCCTTTTGGGGACATAGTCTCAGGAGGGGGGGGGGGGGTGGGTGACCCTTTTGGGGACATAGTCTCAGGAGGGGGGGGGGGTGGGTGACCCTTTTGGGGACATAGTCTCAGGAGGGGGGGGGGGTGGGTGACCCTTTTGGGGACATAGTCTCAGGAGGGGGGGGTGGGTGACCCTTTTGGGGACATAGTCTCAGGAGGGGGGGGGGGTGGGTGACCCTTTTGGGGACATAGTCTCAGGAGGGGGGGGGGGTGGGTGACCCTTTTGGGGACATAGTCTCAGGAGGGGGGGGGGGGGGGTGACCCTTTTGGGGACATAGTCTCAGGGGGGGGGGGGTGGGTGACCCTTTTGGGGACATAGTCTCAGGAGGGGGGGGGGGTGGGTGACCCTTTTGGGGACATAGTCTCAGGAGGGGGGGGGGGGTGGGTGACCCTTTTGGGGACATAGTCTCAGGAGGGGGGGGGGGTGGGTGACCCTTTTGGGGACATAGTCTCAGGAGGGGGGGGTGGGGGGGGGGTGGGTGACCCTTTTGGGGACATAGTCTCAGGAGGGGGGGTGGGGGGGGGTGGGTGACCCTTTTTGGGGACATAGTCTCAGGAGGGGGGGGTGGGGGGGGGTGGGTGACCCTTTTGGGGACATAGTCTCAGGAGGGGGGGGGGTGGGGGGGGTGGGTGACCCTTTTGGGGACATAGTCTCAGGAGGGGGGGGTGGGGGGGGGTGGGTGACCCTTTTGGGGACATAGTCTCAGGAGGGGGGGGTGGGGGGGGGTGGGTGACCCTTTTGGGGACATAGTCTCAGGAGGGGGGGGTGGGGGGGGTGGGTGACCCTTTTGGGGACATAGTCTCAGGAGGGGGGGGTGGGGGGGGTGGGTGACCCTTTTGGGGACATAGTCTCAGGAGGGGGGGGTGGGGGGGGGTGGGTGACCCTTTTGGGGACATAGTCTCAGGAGGGGGGGGTGAGGGGGGGGGGGTGGGTGACCCTTTTGGGGACATAGTCTCAGGAGGGGGGGGGGGGGTGACCCTTTTGGGGACATAGTCTCAGGAGGGGGGGGGTGGGTGACCCTTTTGGGGACATAGTCTCAGGAGGGGGGGGGGGTGGGTGACCCTTTTGGGGACATAGTCTCAGGAGGGGGGGGGGGTGGGTGACCCTTTTGGGGACATAGTCTCAGGAGGGGGGGGGGGGGTGACCCTTTTGGGGACATAGTCTCAGGAGGGGGGGGGGGGGGTGACCCTTTTGGGGACATAGTCTCAGGAGGGGGGGGGTGGGTGACCCTTTTGGGGACATAGTCTCAGGAGGGGGGGGGGGTGGGTGACCCTTTTGGGGACATAGTCTCAGGAGGGGGGGGGGGGGTGGGTGACCCTTTTGGGGACATAGTCTCAGGAGGGGGGGGGGGGGGTGACCCTTTTGGGGACATAGTCTCAGGAGGGGGGGGGGTGGGTGACCCTTTTGGGGACATAGTCTCAGGAGGGGGGGGGTGGGGGGGGTGGGTGACCCTTTTTGGACATAGTCTCAGGAGGGGGGGTGGGGGGGGGGTGGGTGACCCTTTTGGGGACATAGTCTCAGGAGGGGGGGTGGGGGGGGGTGGGTGACCCCTTTTTGGGACATAGTCTCAGGAGGGGGGGTGGGGGGGGGGTGGGTGACCCTTTTTGGGGACATAGTCTCAGGAGGGGGGGTGGGGGGGGTGGGTGACCCTTTTGGGGACATAGTCTCAGGAGGGGGGGTGGGGGGGGTGTGGGTGACCCTTTTGGGGACATAGTCTCAGGAGGGGGGGTGGGGGGGTGGTTGGGTGACCCTTTTTGGGGACATCGTCTCAGGAGGGGGGGTGGGGGGGGGTTTGGGTGACCCTTTTGGGACATAGTCTCAGGAGGGGGGGTGGGGGGGGTGTGGGTGACCCTTTTGGGGACATAGTCTCAGGAGGGGGGGTGGGGGGGGTGGTGGGTGACCCTTTTTGGGGACATAGTCTCAGGAGGGGGGGGTGGGGGGGGTGGGTGACCCTTTTGGGGACATAGTCTCAGGAGGGGGGGGGTGGGGGGGGTGGGTGACCCTTTTGGGGACATAGTCTCAGGAGGGGGGGGGGTGGGGGGGGTGGTGACCCTTTTGGGGACATAGTCTCAGGAGGAGGGGGGTGGGTGGGGTGTTGGGTGACCCTTTTGGGGACATAGTCTCAGGAGGGGGGGTGGGTGGGGGGGGTGGGTGACCCTTTTGGGGACATAGTCTCAGGAGGGGGGGTGGGTGGGGGGGGTGGGTGACCCTTTTGGGGACATAGTCTCAGGAGGGGGGGGGGTGGGGGGGTGGGTGACCCTTTTTGGGGACATAGTCTCAGGAGGGGGGTGGGTGGGGGGGGTGGGTGACCCTTTTGGGGACATAGTCTCAGGAGGGGGGGGGGGGGGGGGGTGGGTGACCCTTTTGGGGACATAGTCTCAGGAGGGGGGGTGGGGGGGGGGGTGGGTGACCCTTTTTGGGGACATAGTCTCAGGAGGGGGGGGGGGTGGGTGACCCTTTTGGGGACATAGTCTCAGGAGGGGGGGGTGGGGGGGTGGGTGACCCTTTTGGGACATAGTCTCAGGAGGGGGGGGGGGTGGTGGGGGTGGGGTGACCCTTTTGGGGACATAGTCTCAGGAGGGGGGGGGTGGGGGGGTGGGTGACCCTTTTGGGGACATAGTCTCAGGAGGGGGGGGGGTGGGGGGTGGGTGACCCTTTTGGGGACATAGTCTCAGGAGGGGGGGGGTGGGGGGGTGGGTGACCCTTTTGGGGACATAGTCTCAGGAGGGGGGGGGGTGGGGGTGGGTGACCCTTTTGGGGACATAGTCTCAGGAGGGGGGGGGGTGGGGGGTGGGTGACCCTTTTGGGGACATAGTCTCAGGAGGGGGGGGGTGGGGGGTGGGTGACCCTTTTGGGGAATAGTCTCAGGAGGGGGGGGGGGGGGGGGTGGGTGACCCTTTTGGGGACATAGTCTCAGGAGGGGGGGGGTGTGGGGGGTGGGTGACCCTTTTTGGGGACATAGTCTCAGGAGGGGGGGGGGGTGGGTGACCCTTTTGGGGACATAGTCTCAGGAGGGGGGGGGGTGGGTGACCCTTTTGGGGACATAGTCTCAGGAGGGGGGGGGGGGTGGGTGACCCTTTTGGGGACATAGTCTCAGGAGGGGGGGGGGGGGGGTGACCCTTTTGGGGACATAGTCTCAGGAGGGGGGGGGGTGGGTGACCCTTTTGGGGACATAGTCTCAGGAGGGGGGGGGGGGTGGGTGACCCTTTTGGGGACATAGTCTCAGGAGGGGGGGGGGGGGGTGACCCTTTTGGGGACATAGTCTCAGGAGGGGGGGGGGTGGGTGACCCTTTTGGGGACATAGTCTCAGGAGGGGGGGGGTGGGTGACCCTTTTGGGGACATAGTCTCAGGAGGGGGGGGGGGGGGGGGGGGGGGGGGGGGGGAGGGGGGGGGGGGTGGGGTGACCCTTTTGGGGACATAGTCTCAGGGGGGGGGGGGTGGGTGACCCTTTTGGGGACATAGTCTCAGGAGGGGTGGGTGGGTGACCCTTTTGGGGACATAGTCTCAGGAGGGGGGGGTGGGTGACCCTTTTGGGGACATAGTCTCAGGAGGGGGGGGTGGGTGACCCTTTTGGGGACATAGTCTCAGGAGGGGGGGGGGTGGGTGACCCTTTTGGGGACATAGTCTCAGGAGGGGGAGGTGGGTGACCCTTTTGGGGACATAGTCTCAGGAGGGGGGGGGTGGGTGACCCTTTTGGGGACATAGTCTCAGGAGGGGGGGGGGTGGGTGACCCTTTTGGGGACATAGTCTCAGGAGGGGGGGGTGGGTGACCCTTTTGGGGACATAGTCTCAGGAGGGGGGGGGTGGGTGACCCTTTTGGGGACATAGTCTCAGGAGGGGGGGGGTGGGGTGACCCTTTTGGGGACATAGTCTCAGGAGGGGGGGGGGTGGGTGACCCTTTTGGGGACATAGTCTCAGGAGGGGGGGGGTGGGTGACCCTTTTGGGGACATAGTCTCAGGAGGGGGGGGGTGGGTGACCCTTTTGGGGACATAGTCTCAGGAGGGGGGGGGTGGGTGACCCTTTTGGGGACATAGTCTCAGGAGGGGGGGGGTGGGTGACCCTTTTGGGGACATAGTCTCAGGAGGGGGGGGGTGGGTGACCCTTTTGGGGACATAGTCTCAGGAGGGGGGGGGTGGGTGACCCTTTTGGGGACATAGTCTCAGGAGGGGGGGGGTGGGTGACCCTTTTGGGGACATAGTCTCAGGAGGGGGGGGGTGGGTGACCCTTTTGGGGACATAGTCTCAGGAGGGGGGGGGTGGGTGACCCTTTTGGGGACATAGTCTCAGGAGGGGGGGGGGTGGGTGACCCTTTTGGGGACATAGTCTCAGGAGGGGGGGGGGTGGGTGACCCTTTTGGGGACATAGTCTCAGGAGGGGGGGGGTGGGTGACCCTTTTGGGGACATAGTCTCAGGAGGGGGGGGGTGGGTGACCCTTTTGGGGACATAGTCTCAGGAGGGGGTTTGTGGGTGACCCTTTGGGGACATAGTCTCAGGAGGGGGTTTGTGGGTGACCCTTTTGGGGACATAGTCTCAGGAGGGGGTGTTGGGTGACCCTTTTGGGGACATAGTCTCAGGAGGGGGGGGGTGGGTGACCCTTTTGGGGACATAGTCTCAGGAGGGGGGGGGTGGGTGACCCTTTTGGGGACATAGTCTCAGGAGGGGGGGGGTGGGTGACCCTTTTGGGGACATAGTCTCAGGAGGGGGGGTGGTGGGTGACCCTTTTGGGGACATAGTCTCAGGAGGGGTGGGTGACCCCTTTTGGGGACATAGTCTCAGGAGGGGTGGGTGACCCCTTTTGGGGACATAGTCTCAGGAGGGGGGGGGTGGGTGACCCTTTTGGGGACATAGTCTCAGGAGGGGGGGGGTGGGTGACCCTTTTGGGGACATAGTCTCAGGAGGGGGGGGGTGGGTGACCCTTTTGGGGACATAGTCTCAGGAGGGGGGGGTGGGGTGACCCTTTTGGGGACATAGTCTCAGGAGGGGGGGGGTGGGTGACCCTTTTGGGGACATAGTCTCAGGAGGGGGGGGGTGGGTGACCCTTTTGGGGACATAGTCTCAGGAGGGGGGGGGGTTGGGTGACCCTTTTGGGGACATAGTCTCAGGAGGGGGGGGTGGGTGACCCTTTTGGGGACATAGTCTCAGGAGGGGGGGGGTGGGTGACCCTTTTGGGGACATAGTCTCAGGAGGGGGGGGGTGGGTGACCCTTTTGGGGACATAGTCTCAGGAGGGGGGGGGTGGGTGACCCTTTTGGGGACATAGTCTCAGGAGGGGGGGGGGTGGGTGACCCTTTTGGGGACATAGTCTCAGGGGGGGGGGGGGTGGGTGACCCTTTTGGGGACATAGTCTCAGGAGGGGGGGGGGGTGGGTGACCCTTTTGGGGACATAGTCTCAGGAGGGGGGGGGGTGGGTGACCCTTTTGGGGACATAGTCTCAGGAGGGGGGGGGGGTGGGTGACCCTTTTGGGGACATAGTCTCAGGAGGGGGGGGGGTGGGTGACCCTTTTGGGGACATAGTCTCAGGAGGGGGGGGGGTGGGTGACCCTTTTGGGGACATAGTCTCAGGAGGGGGGGGGGTGGGTGACCCTTTTGGGGACATAGTCTCAGGAGGGGGGGGGTGGGTGACCCTTTTGGGGACATAGTCTCAGGAGGGGGGGGGTGGGTGACCCTTTTGGGGACATAGTCTCAGGAGGGGGGGGGGGGGTGGGTGACCCTTTTGGGGACATAGTCTCAGGAGGGGGGGGGGTGGGTGACCCTTTTGGGGACATAGTCTCAGGAGGGGGGGGGGGTGGGTGACCCTTTGGGGGACATAGTCTCAGGAGGGGGGGGGTGGGTGACCCTTTCGGGGACATAGTCTCAGGAGGGTGCGGGGGTGGGTGACCCTTTCGGGGACATAGTCTCAGGAGGGGGGGGGGGTGGGTGACCCTTTTGGGGACATAGTCTCAGGAGGGGGGGGGTGGGTGACCCTTTTGGGGACATAGTCTCAGGAGGGGGGGGGTGGGTGACCCTTTTGGGGACATAGTCTCAGGAGGGGGGGGGTGGGTGACCCTTTTGGGGACATAGTCTCAGGAGGGGGGGGGTGGGTGACCCTTTTGGGGACATAGTCTCAGGAGGGGGGGGTGGGTGACCCTTTTGGGGACATAGTCTCAGGAGGGGGGGGGTGGGTGACCCTTTTGGGGACATAGTCTCAGGAGGGGGGGGGTGGGTGACCCTTTTGGGGACATAGTCTCAGGAGGGGGGGGGTGGGTGACCCTTTTGGGGACATAGTCTCAGGAGGGGGGGGGTGGGTGACCCTTTTGGGGACATAGTCTCAGGAGGGGGGGGGTGGGTGACCCTTTTGGGGACATAGTCTCAGGAGGGGGGGGGTGGGTGACCCTTTTGGGGACATAGTCTCAGGAGGGGGGGGGTGGGTGACCCTTTTGGGGACATAGTCTCAGGAGGGGGGGGGTGGGTGACCCTTTTGGGGACATAGTCTCAGGAGGGGGGGGGGGTGGGTGACCCTTTTGGGGACATAGTCTCAGGAGGGGGGGGGGGTGGGTGACCCTTTTGGGGACATAGTCTCAGGAGGGGGGGGGGGTGGGTGACCCTTTTGGGGACATAGTCTCAGGAGGGGGGGGTGGGTGACCCTTTTGGGGACATAGTCTCAGGAGGGGGGGGGGTGGGTGACCCTTTTGGGGACATAGTCTCAGGAGGGGGGGGGGGGTGGGGTGGGTGACCCTTTTGGGGACATAGTCTCAGGGGGGGGGGGGGGGGGTGGGTGACCCTTTTGGGGACATAGTCTCAGGAGGGGGGGGGGGGGGGTGACCCTTTTGGGGACATAGTCTCAGGAGGGGGGGGGGGGGGGGGGTGGGTGACCCTTTTGGGGACATAGTCTCAGGAGGGGGGGGGGTGGGGGTGGGTGACCCTTTTGTGGACATAGTCTCAGGAGGGGGGGGTGGGGGGTGTGGTGACCCTTTTTGGGACATAGTCTCAGGAGGGGGGGGTGGGGGGGGTGGGTGACCCTTTTTGGGACATAGTCTCAGGAGGGGGGGGTGGGGGGGGTGGTGACCCTTTTTGGGACATAGTCTCAGGGGGGGGGGAGGTGGGGGGGGGGTGACCCTATTGGGGACATAGTCTCAGAGGGGGGGGGTGGGGGGGTGGGTGACCCTTTTTGGGACATAGTCTCAGGAGGGGGGGGTGGGGGGTGGGTGACCCTTTTTTGGACATAGTCTCAGGAGGGGGGTGGGGGGGGTGGGTGACCCTTTTTGGGACATAGTCTCAGGAGGGGGGGGGGTGGGGGGGGTGGGTGACCCTTTTTGGACATAGTCTCAGGGGGGGGGGGGGGGGGTGGGTGGCCCCTTTTTTGGACATAGTCTCAGGAGGGGGGTGGGGGGGGGTGGGTGACCCTTTTGGGGACATAGTCTCAGGAGGGGGGTTGGGGGTGGGTGACCCTTTTGGGGACATAGTCTCAGGAGGGGGGTTGGGGGGGTGGGTGACCCTTTTGGGGACATAGTCTCAGGAGGGGGGTGGGGGGGGTGGGTGACCCTTTTGGGGACATAGTCTCAGGAGGGGGGGGGGTGGGTGACCCTTTTGGGGACATAGTCTCAGGAGGGGGGGGGGGGTGGGTGACCCTTTTGGGGACATAGTCTCAGGAGGGGGGTGGGGGGTGGGTGACCCTTTTGGGGACATAGTCTCAGGAGGGGGGGGGGGGTGGGTGACCCTTTTGGGGACATAGTCTCAGGAGGGGGGGGGGGTGGGTGACCCTTTTGGGGACATAGTCTCAGGAGGGGGGGGGGGGGTGGGTGACCCTTTGGGGGACATAGTCTCAGGGGGGGGGGGGGGGGGGGGTGGGTGACCCTTTTGGGGACATAGTCTCAGGAGGGGGGGGTGGGGGGGGTGGGTGACCCTTTTGGGGACATAGTCTCAGGAGGGGGGGTGGGGGGGGGTGGGTGACCCTTTTGGGGACATAGTCTCAGGAGGGGGGGGTGGGGGGGGGGTGGGTGACCCTTTTGGGGACATAGTCTCAGGAGGGGGGGGTGGGGGGGGTGGGTGACCCTTTTGGGGACATAGTCTCAGGAGGGGGGGGTGGGGGGGGTGGGTGACCCTTTTGGGGACATAGTCTCAGGAGGGGGGGTGGGGGGGGGTGGGTGACCCTTTTGGGGACATAGTCTCAGGAGGGGGGGTGGGGGGGGGTGGGTGACCCTTTTGGGGACATAGTCTCAGGAGGGGGGGGTGGGGGTGGGTGGGTGACCCTTTTGGGGACATAGTCTCAGGAGGGGGGGGTGGGGGGGGGGTGGGTGACCCTTTTGGGGACATAGTCTCAGGAGGGGGGGGTGGGGGGGGGTGGGTGACCCTTTTGGGGACATAGTCTCAGGAGGGGGGGGTGGGGGGGGGTGGGGTGACCCTTTTTGGGACATAGTCTCAGGAGGGGGGGGGGGGGTCGGGGTGACCCTTTTGGGACATAGTCTCAGGAGGGGGGGGGTGGGGGGGGGGGTGGGTGACCCTTTTTTGGACATAGTCTCAGGAGGGGGGGTGGGGGGGGTGGGTGACCCTTTTTTGGACATAGTCTCAGGAGGGTGTGGGGGGGGGTGGGGTGACCCTTTTTTGGACATAGTCTCAGGAGGGGGGGGTGGGGGGGGGTGGGTGACCCTTTTTTGGACATAGTCTCAGGAGGGGGGGGTGGGGGGGGGTGGGTGACCCTTTTTTGGACATAGTCTCAGGAGGGGGGGTGGGGGGGGGGTGGGTGACCCTTTTTGGGACATAGTCTCAGGAGGGGGGGGTGGGGGGGGGGTGGGTGACCCTTTTTTGGGACATAGTCTCAGGAGGGGGGGTGGGGGGTGGTGGGTGACCCTTTTGGGACATAGTCTCAGGAGTGGGGGGTGGGGGATGTGGGTGACCCTTTTGGGGACATAGTCTCAGGAGGGGGGGGTGGGGGGGGGTGGGTGACCCTTTTGGGGACATAGTCTCAGGAGGGGGGGTGGGGGGGGGTGGGTGACCCTTTTGGGGACATAGTCTCAGGAGGGGGGGGTGGGGGGGGGTGGGTGACCCTTTTGGGGACATAGTCTCAGGAGGGGGGGGTGGGGGGGGTGGGTGACCCTTTTGGGGACATAGTCTCAGGAGGGGGGGGTGGGGGGGGGTGGGTGACCCTTTTGGGGACATAGTCTCAGGAGGGGGGGGTGGGGGGGGGTGGGTGACCCTTTTGGGGACATAGTCTCAGGAGGGGGGGGTGGGGGGGGTGGGTGACCCTTTTGGGGACATAGTCTCAGGAGGGGGGGGTGGGGGGGGGTGGGTGACCCTTTTGGGGACA
This sequence comes from Carcharodon carcharias, assembly GCF_017639515.1. Taxonomy (NCBI): domain Eukaryota; kingdom Metazoa; phylum Chordata; class Chondrichthyes; order Lamniformes; family Lamnidae; genus Carcharodon; species Carcharodon carcharias. Next base: position 30,002,629 of record NC_054500.1, read on the forward strand.
TAGTCTCAGGAGGGGGGGGTGGGGGGGGTGGGTGACCCTTTTGGGGACATAGTCTCAGGAGGGGGGGGTGGGGGGGGGTGGGTGACCCTTTTTGGGGACATAGTCTCAGGAGGGGGGGGGTGGGGGGGGGTGGGTGACCCTTTTTGGGACATAGTCTCAGGAGGGGGGGTGGGGGGGGGGTGGGTGACCCTTTTTGGGACATAGTCTCAGGAGGGGGGGGTGGGGGGGGGGGTGGGTGACCCTTTTGGGACATAGTCTCAGGAGGGGGGGGGTGGGGGGGGGTGGGTGACCCTTTTTGGGACATAGTCTCAGGAGGGGGGGGTGGGGGGGGGGTGGGTGACCCTTTTTTGGACATAGTCTCAGGAGGGGGGGGTGGGGGGGGGTGGGTGACCCTTTTTGGGACATAGTCTCAGGAGGGGGGGGGTGGGGGGGGTGGGTGACCCTTTTGGGGACATAGTCTCAGGAGGGGGGGGGTGGGGGGGGGTGGGTGACCCTTTTGGGGACATAGTCTCAGGAGGGGGGGGTGGGGGGGGGTGGGTGACCCTTTTGGGGACATAGTCTCAGGAGGGGGGGGTGGGGGGGGGGTGGGTGACCCTTTTTGGGGACATAGTCTCAGGAGGGGGGGGGGTGGGTGACCCTTTTGGGGACATAGTCTCAGGTGCGAGGTTGGGGTGGGTGGGTGGTTGACCCTTTTGGGTACATGGTCTCAGGAGGGGGGGGGGGGGAGAGTGACCCTCTTTGGGGACATAGGTCTCAGGAGTGGGGGGGGTGGGGTGGACCCTTTTGGGGACATTAAGTCTCAGGAAGGGGGGGGGTGGGTGGGGGGTGACCCTTTTGGGGACAATAGTCTCAGGAGGGGGGGGGGTGGGTGACCTTTTGAGGACATAGTCTCAGGATGGGGGGGGGTGGGGTTGAACTTTTGGGGACATATTCTCTGGAAGGGGGGGAGGGGTGGGTGACCCCTTTTGGGGACATAGTCTCAGGAAGGGGGGGGGGGGTGGTGACCTTTTGGGGAATATAAGTTCAGGCGGGGGGGGGAGTGGGGACTTTTGGGGACATAGTCTCAGGAGGGGGGGGGGTGGGGTGGACCCTTTTGTGGACATAGTCTCAGGAGGGGGGGGGGGGGAGGGTGACCCTTTTGGGGACATAGTCTCAGGAGGGGGGGGTGGGTGGTGGGGTGACCCTTTTGGGGACATAGTCTCAGGAGGGGGGGTGGGGTGGGTGACCCTTTTGGGGACATAGTCTCAGGCGGGGGGGTGGGGTGGGTGACCCTTTTGGGGACATAGTCTCAGGCGGGGGGGTGGGGTGGGTGACCCTTTTGGGGACATAGTCTCAGGAGGGGGGGGGGGGTGGGGTGACCCTTTTGGGGACATAGTCTCAGGAGGGGGGGGGGGGGTGGGGTGACCCTTTTGGGGACATAGTCTCAGGAGGGGGGGGGGGGGTGGGTGACCCTTTTGGGGACATAGTCTCAGGAGGGGGGGGTGGTGGGTGACCCTTTTGGGGACATAGTCTCAGGTGGGGGGGGGGGGTGGTGGGTGACCCTTTTGGGGACATAGTCTCAGGAGGGGGGGGGTGGTGGGTGACCCTTTTGGGGACATAGTCTCAGGAGGGGGGGGGGGTGGGTGACCCTTTTGGGGACATTGTCTCAGGAGGGGGCGGTGGGTGACCCTTTTGGGGACATAGTCTCAGGAGGGGGGGGGGGTGAGGTGACCCTTTTGGGGACATAGTCTCAGGAGGGGGGGGGGGTGGGTGACCCTTTTGGGGACATAGTCTCAGGAGGGGGGGGGGGTGGGTGACCCTTTTGGGGACATAGTCTCAGGAGGGGGGGGGGGTGGGTGACCCTTTTGGGGACATAGTCTCAGGAGGGGGGGGGGTGGGTGACCCTTTTGGGGACATAGTCTCAGGAGGGGGGGGGGTGGGTGACCCTTTTGGGGACATAGTCTCAGGAGGGGGGGGGGTGGGTGACCCTTTTGGGGACATAGTCTCAGGAGGGGGGGGGGGGTGGGTGACCCTTTTGGGGACTTAGTCTCAGGAGGGGGGGGGGGTGGGTGACCCTTTTGGGGACATAGTCTCAGGAGGGGGGGGGGTGGGTGACCCTTTTGGGGACATAGTCTCAGGAGGGGGGGGGTGGGTGACCCTTTTGGGGACATAGTCTCAGGAGGGGGGGGGGTGGGGGTGACCCTTTTGGGGACATAGTCTCAGGAGGGGGGGGTGGGGGGGGGGGTGGGTGACCCTTTTGGGGACATAGTCTCAGGAGGGGGGGGGGGGGGGGGTTGGGTGACCCTTTTGGGGACATAGTCTCAGGCGGGAGGGTGGGTGGGGGTAGGTGACCCTTTTGGGGACATAGTCTCAGGAGGGGGGGGTGGGTGGGGGTGGGTGACCCTTTTGGGGACATAGTCTCAGGAGGGGGGGTGGGGGGGGGTTGGTGACCCTTTTGGGGACATAGTCTCAGGAGGGGTGGGGGGTGGGTGACCCTTTTGGGGACATAGTCTCAGGAGGGGGGGTGGGGGGGGGTGGGTGACCCTTTTGGGGACATAGTCTCAGGAGGGGGGTGGGGGGGTGGGGTGACCCTTTTGGGGACATAGTCTCAGGAGGGGGGGTGGGGGGGGTGGGTGACCCTTTTGGGGACATAGTCTCAGGAGGGGGGGTGGGGGGGGTGGGTGACCCTTTTGGGGAATAGTCTCAGGAGAGGGGGGGTGAGTGACCCTTTTGGGGACATAGTCTCAGGAGGGGGGGGGTGGGGTGACCCTTTTGGGGACATAGTCTCAGGAGGGGGGGGGGGTGGGTGACCCTTTTGGGGACATAGTCTCAGGAGGGGGGTGGGGTGGGTGACCCTTTTGGGGACATAGTCTCAGGAGGGGGGTGGGGTGGGGGACCCTTTTGGGGACATAGTCTCAGGAGGGGGGGGGTGGGTGACCCTTTTGGGGACATAGTCTCAGGAGGGGGGGGGTGGGTGACCCTTTTGGGGACATAGTCTCAGGAGGGGGGGGGTGGGGTGACCCTTTTGGGGACATAGTCTCAGGAGGGGGGGGGGTGGGTGACCCTTTTGGGGACATAGTCTCAGGAGGGGGGGGGGTGGGTGACCCTTTTGGGGACATAGTCTCAGGAGGGGGGGGGGTGGGGTGACCCTTTTGGGGACATAGTCTCAGGAGGGGGGGGGGGTGGGTGACCCTTTTGGGGACATAGTCTCAGGAGGGGGGGGGGTGGGTGGGTGACCCTTTTGGGGACATAGTCTCAGGAGGGGTGGGTGGGTGACCCTTTTGGGACATAGTCTCAGGAGGGGTGGGTGGGTGACCCTTTTGGGGACATAGTCTCAGGAGGGGTGGGTGGGTGACCCTTTTGGGGACATAGTCTCAGGAGGGGGGGGGTGGGTGACCCTTTTGGGACATAGTCTCAGGAGGGGGGGGGGTGGGTGACCCTTTTGGGGACATAGTCTCAGGAGGGGGGGGTTGGGTGACCCTTTTGGGGACATAGTCTCAGGAGGGGGGGGGTGGGTGACCCGTTTGGGGACATAGTCTCAGGAGGGGGGGGGTGGGTGACCCTTTTGGGACATAGTCTCAGGAGGGGGGGGGTGGGTGACCCTTTTGGGGACATAGTCTCAGGAGGGGGGGGGGGTGGGTGACCCTTTTTGGGACATAGTCTCAGGAGGGGGGGGGGGGTGGGTGACCCTTTTGGGGACATAGTCTCAGGAGGGGGGGGGGTGGGGTGACCCTTTTGGGGACATAGTCTCAGGAGGGGGGGGGGTGGGTGACCCTTTTGGGGACATAGTCTCAGGAGGGGGGGGGGGGGTGGGTGACCCTTTTGGGGACATAGTCTCAGGAGGGGGGGGGGGTGGGTGACCCTTTTGGGGACATAGTCTCAGGAGGGGGGGGGGTGGGTGACCCTTTTGGGGACATAGTCTCAGGAGGGGGGTGGGTGGGTGACCCTTTTGGGGACATAGTCTCAGGAGGGGGGGGGGTGGGTGACCCTTTTGGGGACATAGTCTCAGGAGGGGGGTGGGTGGGTGACCCTTTTGGGGACATAGTCTCAGGAGGGGTGGGTGGGTGACCCTTTTGGGGACATAGTCTCAGGAGGGGGGTGGGGTGGGTGACCCTTTTGGGGACATAGTCTCAGGAGGGGGGGGGGGTGGGTGACCCTTTTGGGGACATAGTCTCAGGAGGGGGGGGTGGGTGACCCTTTTTTGGACATAGTCTCAGGAGGGGGGGGGGGAGGGTGACCCTTTTTTGGACATAGTCTCAGGAGGGGGGGGGTGGGTGACCCTTTTTGGGACATAGTCTCAGGAGGGGGGGGGGGTGGGTGACCCTTTTTGGGGACATAGTCTCAGGAGGGGGTGTGGGTGGGTGACCCTTTTTGGGGACATAGTCTCAGGAGGGGTGGGGGGGGTGACCCTTTTGGGGACATAGTCTCAGGAGGGGGGGGGTGGGTGACCCTTTTTTGGACATAGTCTCAGGAGGGGGGGGGGGGGTGACCCTTTTTTGGACATAGTCTCAGGAGGGGGGGGGTGGGTGACCCTTTTTTGGACATAGTCTCAGGAGGGGGGGGGTGGGTGACCCTTTTTTGGACATAGTCTCAGGAGGGGGGGTGGGGTGACCCTTTTTGGACATAGTCTCAGGAGGGGGGGGGTGGGGTGACCCTTTTGGGGACATAGTCTCAGGAGGGGGCGGGGGTCGGGTGACCCTTTTGGGGACATAGTCTCGGGGAGGGGGTGGGTGACCCTTTTGGGGACATAGTCTCAGGAGGGGGGGGGGGGGTGGGTGACCCTTTTGGGGACATAGTCTCAGGAGGGGGGGGGGTGGGTGACCCTTTTGGGGACATAGTCTCAGGAGGGGGGGGGGGTGGGTGACCCTTTTGGGGACATAGTCTCAGGAGGGGGGGGGGGTGGGTGACCCTTTTGGGGACATAGTCTCAGGAGGGGGGGGGGTGGGTGACCCTTTTGGGGACATAGTCTCAGGAGGGGGGGGGTTGGGTGACCCTTTTGGGGACATAGTCTCAGGAGGGGGGGGGGGTGGGTGACCCTTTTGGGGACATAGTCTCAGGAGGGGGGGGGGGTGGGTGACCCTTTTGGGGACATAGTCTCAGGAGGGGGGGGGGGTGGGTGACCCTTTTGGGGACATAGTCTCAGGAGGGGGGGGGGGGTGGGTGACCCTTTTGGGGACATAGTCTCAGGAGGGGGGGGGGGTGGGGTGACCCTTTTGGGGACATAGTCTCAGGAGGGGGGGGGGGTGGGGTGACCCTTTTGGGGACATAGTCTCAGGAGGGGGGGGGTGGGGTGACCCTTTTGGGGACATAGTCTCAGGAGGGGGGGGGGTGGGGTGACCCTTTTGGGGACATAGTCTCAGGAGGGGGGGGGGTGGGTGACCCTTTTGGGGACATAGTCTCAGGAGGGGGGGGGGTGGGTGACCCTTTTGGGGACATAGTCTCAGGAGGGTGGGTGACCCTTTTGGGGACATAGTCTCAGGAGGGTGGGTGACCCTTTTGGGGACATAGTCTCAGGAGGGTGGGTGACCCTTTTGGGGACATAGTCTCAGGAGGGTGGGTGACCCTTTTGGGGACATAGTCTCAGGAGGGGGGGGGGGTTGGGTGACCCTTTTGGGGACATAGTCTCAGGAGGGGGGGGTGGGTGACCCTTTTTTGGACATAGTCTCAGGAGGGGGGGGTGGGTGACCCTTTTTTGGACATAGTCTCAGGAGGGGGGCGGGTGGGTGACCCTTTTTTGGACATAGTCTCAGGAGGGGGGGGGTGGGGGACCCTTTTTTGGACATAGTCTCAGGAGGGGGGGGTGGGGTGACCCTTTTTTGGACATAGTCTCAGGAGGGGGGGGGTGGGTGACCCTTTTTTGGACATAGTCTCAGGAGGGGGGGGGTGGGGTGACCCTTTTTTGGACATAGTCTCAGGAGGGGGGGGTGGGTGACCCTTTTTTGGACATAGTCTCAGGAGGGGGGGGGTGGGTGACCCTTTTTTGGACATAGTCTCAGGAGGGGGGGGTGGGTGACCCTTTTTTGGACAAAGTCTCAGGAGGGGGGGGGGGTGACCCTTTTTTTGGACATAGTCTCAGGAGGGGGGGGGGGGTGACCCTTTTTTGGGACATAGTCTCAGGAGGGGGGGGGGGTGACCCTTTTGGGGCATAGTCTAGGAGGGGAGGGGGGGTGACCCTTTTTGGGACATAGTCTCAGGAGGGCGGTGGAGGGTGACCCCTTTTGGGGACATAGTCTCAGGAGGGGGGGTGGGGTGACCCTTTTGGGGACATAGTCTCAGGAGGGGTGGGTGGGTGACCCTTTTGGGGACATAGTCTCAGGAGGGGGGGGTGGGTGACCCTTTTGGGGACATAGTCTCAGGAGTGGGGGGGGGTGACCCTTTTGGGGACATAGTCTCAGGAGGGGGGTGTGGGTGACCCTTTTGGGGACATAGTCTCGGAAGGGATTGGGGGGGTGGGTGACCTTTTTGGGGACATAGTCTCAGGAGGGGGGGGTGGGTGACCCTTTTGGGGACATAGTCTCAGGAGGCGGGGGGTGGGTGACCCTTTTGGGGACATAGTCTCAGGAGGCGGGGGGTGGGTGACCCTTTTTTGGACATAGTCTCAGGAGGGGGGGGTGGGTGACCCTTTTTGGACATAGTCTCAGGAGGGGGGGGGTGGGTGACCCTTTTTTGGACATAGTCTCAGGAGGGGGGGGGTGGGTGACCCTTTTTTGGACATAGTCTCAGGAGGGGGGGGGTGGGTGACCCTTTTTTGGACATAGTCTCAGGAGGGGGGGGGGTGGGTGACCCTTTTTTGGGACATAGTCTCAGGAGGGGGGGGTGGGTGACCCTTTTTTGGACATAGTCTCAGGAGGGGGGGGGTGGGTGACCCTTTTTTGGACATAGTCTCAGGAGGGGGGGGGTGGGTGACCCTTTTTTGGACATAGTCTCAGGAGGGGGGGGGTGGGTGACCCTTTTTTTGGACATAGTCTCAGGAGGGGGGGGGTGGGTGACCCTTTTTTGGACATAGTCTCAGGAGGGGGGGGGTGGGTGACCCTTTTTTGGACATAGTCTCAGGAGGGGGGGGGTGGGTGACCCTTTTTTGGACATAGTCTCAGGAGGGGGGGGGTGGGTGACCCTTTTTGGACATAGTCTCAGGAGGGGGGGGTGGGTGACCCTTTTTTGGACATAGTCTCAGGAGGGGGGGGGTGGGTGACCCTTTTTTGGACATAGTCTCAGGAGGGGGGGGGTGGGTGACCCTTTTTTGGACATAGTCTCAGGAGGGGGGGGTGGGTGACCCTTTTTTGGACATAGTCTCAGGAGGGGGGGGGTGGGTGACCCTTTTTTGGACATAGTCTCAGGAGGGGGGGGTGGGTGACCCTTTTTTGGACATAGTCTCAGGAGGGGGGGGGGTGGGTGACCCTTTTTTGGACATAGTCTCAGGAGGGGGGGGTGGGTGACCCTTTTTTGGACATAGTCTCAGGAGGGGGGGGGTGGGTGACCCTTTTTTGGACATAGTCTCAGGAGGGGGGGGTTGGGTGACCCTTTTTTGGACATAGTCTCAGGAGGGGGGGGGTAGGTGACCCTTTTTGGGACATAGTCTCAGGAGGGGGGGTTGGGTAGGTGACCCTTTTTGGGACATAGTCTCAGGAGGGGGGGGGTGGGTGACCCTTTTTGGGACATAGTCTCAGGAGGGGGGGGGTGGGTGACCCTTTTTTGGACATAGTCTCAGGAGGGGGGGGGTGGGTGACCCTTTTTGGACATAGTCTCAGGAGGGGGGGGGTGGGTGACCCTTTTTGGGACATAGTCTCAGGAGGGGGGGGGTGGGTGACCCTTTTTTGGGCATAGTCTCTGGAGGGGGGGGTGGGGTGACCCTTTTTGGGACATAGTCTCAGGAGGGGGGGGGTGGGTGACCCTTTTTGGGGACATAGTCTCAGGAGGGGGGGGGTGGGTGACCCTTTTTTGGACATAGTCTCAGGAGGGGGGGGGGGTGGGTGACCCTTTTTGGGACATAGTCTCAGGAGGGGGGGGGGTGTAGGTGGCCCTTTTGGGGACATAGTCTCAGGAGGGGGGGGGTGGGGTGACCCTTTTGGGGACATAGTCTCAGGAGGGGGGGGGGTGGGTGACCCTTTTGGGGACATAGTCTCAGGAGGGGTGGGTGACCCCTTTTGGGGACATAGTCGCAGGAGGGGTGGGTGACCCCTTTTGGGGACATAGTCGCAGGAGGGGTGGGTGACCCCTTTTGGGGACATAGTCGCAGGAGGGGTGGGTGACCCCTTTTGGGGACATAGTCTCAGGAGGGGGGGGGTGGGTGACCCTTTTGGGGACATAGTCTCAGGAGGGGGGGGGTGGGTGACCCTTTTGGGGACATAGTCTCAGGAGGGGGGGGGTGGGTGACCCTTTTGGGGACATAGTCTCAGGAGGGGGGGGGGTGGGTGACCCTTTTGGGGACATAGTCTCAGGAGGGGGGGGGGTGGGGTGACCCTTTTGGGGACATAGTCTCAGGAGGGGGGGGTGGGTGACCCTTTTTGGGACATAGTCTCAGGAGGGGGGGGTGGGTGACCCTTTTTGGGGACATAGTCTCAGGAGGGGGGGGTGGGTGACCCTTTTGTGGACATAGTCTCAGGAGGGGTGGGTGGGTGACCCTTTTGGGGACATAGTCTCAGGAGGGGGGGGTGGGTGACCCTTTTGGGGACATAGTCTCAGGAGGGGGGGGGTGGGTGACCCTTTGGGGACATAGTCTCAGGAGGGGGGGTGGGTGACCCTTTTTGGGACATAGTCTCAGGAGGGGGGGGGTGGTGACCCTTTTGGGGACATAGTCTCAGGAGGGGGGGTGGGTGACCCTTTTGGGGACATAGTCTCAGGAGGGGGGGGGTGGGTGACCCTTTTTGGGACATAGTCTCAGGAGGGGGGGGGTGGGTGACCCTTTTGGGGACATAGTCTCAGGAGGGGGGGGGGGGTGACCCTTTTTGGGACATAGTCTCAGGAGGGGGGGGGTGGGTGACCCTTTTGGGGACATAGTCTCAGGAGGGGGGGGTGGGTGACCCTTTTGGGGACATAGTCTCAGGAGGGGGGGGTGGGTGACCCTTTTGGGGACATAGTCTCAGGAGGGGGGGGTGGGTGACCCTTTTGGGGACATAGTCTCAGGAGGGGGGGGTGGGTGACCCTTTTGGGGACATAGTCTCAGGAGGGGGGGGTGGGTGACCCTTTTGGGGACATAGTCTCAGGAGGGGGGGTGGGTGACCCTTTTGGGGACATAGTCTCAGGAGGGGGGGGTGGGTGACCCTTTTGGGGACATAGTCTCAGGAGGGGGGGGTGGGTGACCCTTTTGGGGACATAGTCTCAGGAGGGGGGGGTGGGTGACCCTTTTGGGGACATAGTCTCAGGAGGGGGGGGTGGGTGACCCTTTTGGGGACATAGTCTCAGGAGGGGGGGTGGGTGACCCTTTTGGGGACATAGTCTCAGGAGGGGGGGTGGGTGACCCTTTTGGGGACATAGTCTCAGGAGGAGGGGGGGCTGGGTGACCCTTTTGGGGACATAGTCTCAGGAGGGGGGGGGGTGGGTGACCCTTTTGGGGACATAGTCTCAGGAGGGGGGGGGGGTGGGGTGACCCTTTTGGGACATAGTCTCAGGAGGGGGGGGGTGGGGTGACCCTTTTGGGACATAGTCTCAGGAGGGGGGGGGTGGGTGACCCTTTTGGGGACATAGTCTCAGGAGGGGGGGGGTGGGGGACCCTTTTGGGGACATAGTCTCAGGAGGGGGGGGGTGGGGGACCCCTTTTGGGGACATAGTCTCAGGAGGGGGGGGGGTGGGTGACCGTTTTGGGACATAGTCTCAGGGAGGAGGGGGTGGGGTGACCCTTTTGGGGACATAGTCTCAGGAGGGGGTGGGTGGGTGACCCTTTTGGGGACATAGTCTCAGGAGGGGGGGGGGTGGGTGACCCTTTTGGGGACATAGTCTCAGGAGGGGGGGGTGGGTGACCCTTTTGGGGACATAGTCTCAGGAGGGGGTGGGTGGTGACCCTTTTGGGGACATAGTCTCAGGAGGGGGGGGGTGGGTGACCCTTATGGGGACATAGTCTCAGGAGGGGGGGGTGGTGACCCTTTTGGGGACATAGTCTCAGGAGGGGGGTTGGGTGACCCTTTTGGGGACATAGACTCAGGAGGGGGGGTGGGTGACCCTTTTGGGGACATAGTCTCAGGAGGGGGGGGTGGGTGACCCTTTTGGGGACATAGACTCAGGAGGGGGGGTGGGTGACCCTTTGGGGACATAGTCTCAGGAGGGGGGGGGGGTGACCCCTTTTGGGGACATAGTCTCAGGAGGGGGGGTGGGTGACCCTTTTGGGGACATAGTCTCAGGAGGGGGGGGGTGGGTGACCCTTTTGGGGACATAGTCTCAGGAGGGGGGGTGGGTGACCCTTTTGGGGGACATAGTCTCAGGAGGGGGGGGGTGGGTGACCCTTTTTGGGGACATAGTCTCAGGAGGGGGGGAGCGGGTGACCCTTTTGGGACATAGTCTCAGGAGGGGGGGGTGGGTGACCCTTTTGGGGACATAGTCTCAGGAGGGGGGGGTGGGTGACCCTTTTGGGGACATAGTCTCAGGAGGGGGGGGTGGGTGACCCTTTTTGGGACATAGTCTCAGGAGGGGGGGGTGGGTGACCCTTTTGGGGACATAGTCTCAGGAGGGGGGGGGTGGGTGACCCTTTTGGGGACATAGTCTCAGGAGGGGGGGGTGGGTGACCCTTTTGGGGACATAGTCTCAGGAGGGGGGGGTGGGTGACCCTTTTGGGGACATAGTCTCAGGAGGGGGGGGTGGGTGACCCTTTTGGGGACATAGTCTCAGGAGGGGGGGGTGGGTGACCCTTTTGGGGACATAGTCTCAGGAGGGGGGGGTGGGTGACCCTTTTGGGGACATAGTCTCAGGAAGGGGGGGGGGTGGGGTGACCCTTTTGGGGACATAGTCTCAGGAGGGGGGGGGTTGGGTGACCCTTTTGGGGACATAGTCTCAGGAGGGGGGGGTGGGTGACCCTTTTGGGGACATAGTCTCAGGAGGGGGGGGGTGGGTGACCCTTTTGGGGACATAGTCTCAGGAGGGGGGGGGTGGGTGACCCTTTTGGGGACATAGTCTCAGGAGGGGGGGGTGGGTGACCCTTTTGGGGACATAGTCTCAGGAGGGGGGGGGGTGGGTGACCCTTTTGGGGACATAGTCTCAGGAGGGGGGGGGTGGGTGACCCTTTTGGGACATAGTCTCAGGAGGGGGGGGGTGGGTGACCCTTTTGGGGACATAGTCTCAGGAGGGGGGGGTGGGTGACCCTTTTGGGGACATAGTCTCAGGAGGGGGGGGGTGGGTGACCCTTTTGGGGACATAGTCTCAGGAGGGGGGGGGGTGGGTGACCCTTTTGGGGACATAGTCTCAGGAGGGGGGGGGTGGGTGACCTTTTGGGGACATAGTCTCAGGAGGGGGGGGGGGGTGGGGGGTGGACCCTTTTGGGGACATAGTCTCAGGAGGGGGGGGGGCTGGGTGACCCTTTTGGGGACATAGTCTCAGGAGGGGGGGGGCTGGGTGACCCTTTTGGGGACATAGTCTCAGGAGGGGGGGGGTGGGTGACCCTTTTGGGGACATAGTCTCAGGAGGAGGGGTGACCCTTTTGGGGACATAGTCTCAGGAGGAGGGGTGACCCTTTGGGGGACATAGTCTCAGGAGGAGGGGTGACCCTTTTGGGGACATAGTCTCAGGAGGAGGGGGGGGTGGGTGACCCTTTTGGGGACATAGTCTCAGGAGGGGGGGGGGGTGGTGACCCCTTTTGGGGACATAGTCTCAGGAGGGGGGGGGGTGGGTGGACCCTTTTGGGGACATAGTCTCAGGAGGGGGGGGGGTGGGGTGACCCTTTTGGGGACATAGTCTCAGGAGGGGGGGGTGGGTGACCCTTTTGGGGACATAGTCTCAGGAGGGGGGGGGTGGGTGACCCTTTTGGGGACATAGTCTCAGGAGGGGGGGGGTGGGTGACCCTTTTGGGGACATAGTCTCAGGAGGGGGGGGGTGGGTGACCCTTTTGGGGACATAGTCTCAGGAGGGGGGGGGTGGGTGACCCTTTTGGGGACATAGTCTCAGGAGGGGGGGGTGGGTGACCCTTTTGGGGACATAGTCTCAGGAGGGGGGGGTGGGTGACCCTTTTGGGGACATAGTCTCAGGAGGGGGGGGGTGGGTGACCCTTTTGGGGACATAGTCTCAGGAGGGGGGGGTGGGTGACCCTTTTGGGGACATAGTCTCAGGAGGGGGGGGTGGGTGACCCTTTTGGGGACATAGTCTCAGGAGGGGGGGGTGGGTGACCCTTTTGGGGACATAGTCTCAGGAGGGGGGGGGTGGGTGACCCTTTTGGGGACATAGTCTCAGGAGGGGGGGGGGTGGGTGACCCTTTTGGGGACATAGTCTCAGGAGGGGGGCTGGGTGACCCTTTTTGGGGACATAGTCTCAGGAGGGGGGCTGGGTGACCCTTTTGGGGACATAGTCTCAGGAGGGGGGGGGTGGGTGACCCTTTTGGGGACATAGTCTCAGGAGGGGGGGGTGGGTGACCCTTTTGGGGACATAGTCTCAGGAGGGGGGGGGTGGGTGACCCTTTTGGGGACATAGTCTCAGGAGGGGGGGGTTGGGTGACCCTTTTGGGGACATAGTCTCAGGAGGGGGGGGGTGGGTGACCCTTTTGGGACATAGTCTCAGGAGGGGGGGGGGTGGGTGACCCTTTTTGGGACATAGTCTCAGGAGGGGGGGGGTGGGTGACCCTTTTGGGGACATAGTCTCAGGAGGGGGGGGGTGGGTGACCCTTTTGGGGACATAGTCTCAGGAGGGGGGGGGTGGGTGACCCTTTTGGGGACATAGTCTCAGGAGGGGGGGGGGTGGGTGACCCTTTTGGGGACATAGTCTCAGGAGGGGGGGGGGTGGGTGACCCTTTTGGGGACATAGTCTCAGGAGGGGGGGGGGTGGGTGACCCTTTTGGGGACATAGTCTCAGGAGGGGGGGGGTGGGGTGACCCTTTTGGGGACATAGTCTCAGGAGGGGGGGGGGTGGGTGACCCTTTTGGGGACATAGTCTCAGGAGGGGGGGGGGTGGGTGACCCTTTTGGGGACATAGTCTCAGGAGGGGGGGGGGTGGGTGACCCTTTTGGGGACATAGTCTCAGGAGGGGGGGGGGGGTGGGTGACCCTTTTGGGGACATAGTCTCAGGTGGGGGGGGGGTGGCTGACCCTTTTGGGGACATAGTCTCAGGAGGTGGGGGGGGGTGGCTGACCCTTTTGGGGACATAGTCTCAGGAGGGGGGGGGGGTGGGTGACCCTTTTTGGGACATAGTCTCAGGAGGGGGGGGGGTGGGTGACCCTTTTGGGGACATAGTCTCAGGAGGGGGGGGGGTGGGTGACCCTTTTGGGGACATAGTCTCAGGAGGGGGGGGTGTGGGTGACCCTTTTTTGGGGACATAGTCTCAGGAGGGGGGGGGGTGGGTGACCCTTTTTGGGGACATAGTCTCAGGAGGGGGGGGGTGGGTGACCCTTTTTGGGACATAGTCTCAGGAGGGGGGGGGGTGGGTGACCCTTTTGGGGACATAGTCTCAGGAGGGGGGGGGTGGGTGGCCCTTTTGGGGACATAGTCTCAGGAGGGGGGGGGTGGGTGGCCCTTTTGGGGACATAGTCTCAGGAGGGGGGGGGTTGGGTGACCCTTTTGGGGACATAGTCTCAGGAGGGGGGTGGCTGGGTGACCCTTTTGGGGACATAGTCTCAGGAGGGGGGGGGGTGGGTGACCCTTTTGGGGACATAGTCTCAGGAGGGGGGGGGGTGGGTGACCCTTTTGGGGACATAGTCTCAGGAGGGGGGGGGGGGTGGGTGACCCTTTTGGGGACATAGTCTCAGGAGGGGGGGGGGTGGGTGACCCTTTTGGGGACATAGTCTCAGGAGGGGGGGGGGGGTGGGTGACCCTTTTGGGGACATAGTCTCAGGAGGGGGGGGGTGGGGGTGACCCTTTTGGGGACATAGTCTCAGGAGGGGGGGGGGGTGGGGTGACCCTTTTGGGGACATAGTCTCAGGAGGGGGGGGGGGGCTGGGTGACCCTTTTGGGGACATAGTCTCAGGAGGGGGTGGGGTTGGGTGACCCTTTTGGGGACCTAGTCTCAGGAGGGGGGGGGGGGTGGGTGACCCTTTTGGGGACATAGTCTCAGGAGGGGGGGGGGTGGGTGACCCTTTTGGGGACATAGTCTCAGGAGGGGGGGGGGTGGGTGACCCTTTTGGGGACATAGTCTCAGGAGGGGGGGGGTGGGTGACCCTTTTGGGGACATAGTCTCAGGAGGGGGGGGGGTGGGTGACCCTTTTGGGGACATAGTCTCAGGAGGGGGGGGGGTGGGTGACCCTTTTGGGGACATAGTCTCAGGAGGGGGGGGGGTGGGTGACCCTTTTGGGGACATAGTCTCAGGAGGGGGGGGGGGTGGGTGACCCTTTTGGGGACATAGTCTCAGGAGGGGGGGGTGTGGGTGACCCTTTTGGGGACATAGTCTCAGGAGGGGGGGGGGTGGGTGACCCTTTTGGGGACATAGTCTCAGGAGGGGGGGGGGTGGGTGACCCTTTTGGGGACATAGTCTCAGGAGGGGGGGGGGTGGGTGACCCTTTTGGGGACATAGTCTCAGGAGGGGGGGGGTGGGTGACCCTTTTGGGGACATAGTCTCAGGAGGGGTGGGTGGGTGACCCTTTTGGGGACATAGTCTCAGGAGGGGGGGGGGGTGTGTGACCCTTTTGGGGACATAGTCTCAGGAGGGGGGGGGGGGTGGGTGACCCTTTTGGGGACATAGTCTCAGGAGGGGGGGGGGGGGTGGGTGACCCTTTTGGGGACATAGTCTCAGGAGGGGGGGGGGGGTGGGTGACCCTTTTGGGGACATAGTCTCAGGAGGGGGGGGGGGGTGGGTGACCCTTTTGGGGACATAGTCTCAGGAGGGGGGGGGGGGGTGGGTGACCCTTTTGGGGACATAGTCTCAGGAGGGGGGGGGGGGTGGGTGACCCTTTTGGGGACATAGTCTCAGGAGGGGGGGGGGGGGTGGGTGACCCTTTTGGGGACATAGTCTCAGGAGGGGGGGGGGGGTGGGTGACCCTTTTGGGGACATAGTCTCAGGAGGGGGGGGGGGGTGGGTGACCCTTTTGGGGACATAGTCTCAGGAGGGGGGGGGGGGTGGGTTACCCTTTTGGGGACATAGTCTCTGGAGGGGGGGGGGGTGGGTGACCCTTTTGGGGACATAGTCTCAGGAGGGGGGGGGGGGTGGGTGACCCTTTTGGGGACATAGTCTCAGGAGGGGGGGGGGTGGGTGACCCTTTTGGGGACATAGTCTCAGGAGGGGGGGGGTGGGTGACCCTTTTGGGGACATAGTCTCAGGAGGGGGGGGGGTGGGTGACCCTTTTGGGGACATAGTCTCAGGAGGGGGGGGGGGTGGGTGACCCTTTTGGGGACATAGTCTCAGGAGGGGGGGGGTGGGTGACCCTTTTGGGGACATAGTCTCAGGAGGGGGGGGGGTGGGTGACCCTTTTGGGGACATAGTCTCAGGAGGGGGGGGGGTGGGTGACCCTTTTGGGGACATAGTCTCAGGAGGGGGGGGGGTGGGTGACCCTTTTGGGGACATAGTCTCAGGAGGGGGGGGGGGTGGGTGACCCTTTTGGGGACATAGTCTCAGGAGGGGGGGGGGGTGGGTGACCCTTTTGGGGACATAGTCTCAGGAGGGGGGGGGGGTGGGTGACCCTTTTGGGGACATAGTCTCAGGAGGGGGGGGGGGGTGGGTGACCCTTTTGGGGACATAGTCTCAGGAGGGGGGGGGGGTGGGTGACCCTTTTGGGGACATAGTCTCAGGAGGGGGGGGGGGGTGGGTGACCCTTTTGGGGACATAGTCTCAGGAGGGGGGGGGGGTGGGTGACCCTTTTGGGGACATAGTCTCAGGAGGGGGGGGGGGGTGGGTGACCCTTTTGGGGACATAGTCTCAGGAGGGGGGGGGGGTGGGTGACCCTTTTGGGGACATAGTCTCAGGAGGGGGGGGGGGTGGGTGACCCTTTTGGGGACATAGTCTCAGGAGGGGGGGGGGGTGGGTGACCCTTTTGGGGACATAGTCTCAGGAGGGGGGGGGGGTGGGTGACCCTTTTGGGGACATAGTCTCAGGAGGGGGGGGGGGTGGGTGACCCTTTTGGGGACATAGTCTCAGGAGGGGGGGGGGGTGGGTGACCCTTTTGGGGACATAGTCTCAGGAGGGGGGGGGGGTGGGTGACCCTTTTGGGGACATAGTCTCAGGAGGGGGGGGGGGTGGGTGACCCTTTTGGGGACATAGTCTCAGGAGGGGGGGGGGGTGGGTGACCCTTTTGGGGACATAGTCTCAGGAGGGGGGGGGGGTGGGTGACCCTTTTGGGGACATAGTCTCAGGAGGGGGGGGGGGGTGGGTGACCCTTTTGGGGACATAGTCTCAGGAGGGGGGGGGGTGGGTGACCCTTTTGGGGACATAGTCTCAGGAGGGGGGGGGGGTGGGTGACCCTTTTGGGGACATAGTCTCAGGAGGGGGGGGGGGTGGGTGACCCTTTTGGGGACATAGTCTCAGGAGGGGGGGGGGGTGGGTGACCCTTTTGGGGACATAGTCTCAGGAGGGGGGGGGGGTGGGTGACCCTTTTGGGGACATAGTCTCAGGAGGGGGGGGGGGTGGGTGACCCTTTTGGGGACATAGTCTCAGGAGGGGGGGGGGTGGGTGACCCTTTTGGGGACATAGTCTCAGGAGGGGGGGGGGTGGGTGACCCTTTTGGGGACATAGTCTCAGGAGGGGGGGGGGGTGGGTGACCCTTTTGGGGACATAGTCTCAGGAGGGGGGGGGGGTGGGTGACCCTTTTGGGGACATAGTCTCAGGAGGGGGGGGGGGGTGGGTGACCCTTTTGGGGACATAGTCTCAGGAGGGGGGGGGGGTGGGTGACCCTTTTGGGGACATAGTCTCAGGAGGGGGGGGGGGTGGGTGACCCTTTTGGGGACATAGTCTCAGGAGGGGGGGGGGGTGGGTGACCCTTTTGGGGACATAGTCTCAGGAGGGGGGGGGGGGTGGGTGACCCTTTTGGGGACATAGTCTCAGGAGGGGGGGGGGGTGGGTGACCCTTTTGGGGACATAGTCTCAGGAGGGGGGGGGGGTGGGTGACCCTTTTGGGGACATAGTCTCAGGAGGGGGGGGGGGTGGGTGACCCTTTTGGGGACATAGTCTCAGGAGGGGGGGGGGGTGGGTGACCCTTTTGGGGACATAGTCTCAGGAGGGGGGGGGGGGTGGGTGACCCTTTTGGGGACATAGTCTCAGGAGGGGGGGGGGGTGGGTGACCCTTTTGGGGACATAGTCTCAGGAGGGGGGGGGGGTGGGTGACCCTTTTGGGGACATAGTCTCAGGAGGGGGGGGGGGTGGGTGACCCTTTTGGGGACATAGTCTCAGGAGGGGGGGGGGGTGGGTGACCCTTTTGGGGACATAGTCTCAGGAGGGGGGGGGGGTGGGTGACCCTTTTGGGGACATAGTCTCAGGAGGGGGGGGGGGTGGGTGACCCTTTTGGGGACATAGTCTCAGGAGGGGGGGGGGGTGGGTGACCCTTTTGGGGACATAGTCTCAGGAGGGGGGGGGGGTGGGTGACCCTTTTGGGGACATAGTCTCAGGAGGGGGGGGGGGTGGGTGACCCTTTTGGGGACATAGTCTCAGGAGGGGGGGGGGGTGGGTGACCCTTTTGGGGACATAGTCTCAGGAGGGGGGGGGGGTGGGTGACCCTTTTGGGGACATAGTCTCAGGAGGGGGGGGGGTGGGTGACCCTTTTGGGGACATAGTCTCAGGAGGGGGGGGGGTGGGTGACCCTTTTGGGGACATAGTCTCAGGAGGGGGGGGGGTGGGTGACCCTTTTGGGGACATAGTCTCAGGAGGGGGGGGGGGTGGGTGACCCTTTTGGGGACATAGTCTCAGGAGGGGGGGGGGTGGGTGACCCTTTTGGGGACATAGTCTCAGGAGGGGGGGGGGTGGGTGACCCTTTTGGGGACATAGTCTCAGGAGGGGGGGGGGTGGGTGACCCTTTTGGGGACATAGTCTCAGGAGGGGGGGGGGTGGGTGACCCTTTTGGGGACATAGTCTCAGGAGGGGGGGGGGTGGGTGACCCTTTTGGGGACATAGTCTCAGGAGGGGGGGGGGGTGGGTGACCCTTTTGGGGACATAGTCTCAGGAGGGGGGGGGGTGGGTGACCCTTTTGGGGACATAGTCTCAGGAGGGGGGGGGGTGGGTGACCCTTTTGGGGACATAGTCTCAGGAGGGGGGGGGGGGGTGGGTGACCCTTTTGGGGACATAGTCTCAGGAGGGGGGGGGGGGGGTGGGTGACCCTTTTGGGGACATAGTCTCAGGAGGGGGGGGGGGGGGGTGGGTGACCCTTTTGGGGACATAGTCTCAGGAGGGGGGGGGGGGGGGTGGGTGACCCTTTTGGGGACATAGTCTCAGGAGGGGGGGGGGGGGGGTGGGTGACCCTTTTGGGGACATAGTCTCAGGAGGGGGGGGGGGGGGTGGGTGACCCTTTTGGGGACATAGTCTCAGGAGGGGGGGGGGGGGGGTGGGTGACCCTTTTGGGGACATAGTCTCAGGAGGGGGGGGGGGGGGTGGGTGACCCTTTTGGGGACATAGTCTCAGGAGGGGGGGGGGTGGGTGGGTGACCCTTTTGGGGACATAGTCTCAGGAGGGGGGGGGTGGGTGGGTGACCCTTTTGGGGACATAGTCTCAGGAGGGGGGGGGTGGGTGGGTGACCCTTTTGGGGACATAGTCTCAGGAGGGGGGGGGGGGGGGGTGGGTGACCCTTTTGGGGACATAGTCTCAGGAGGGGGGGGGGGGGTGGGTGACCCTTTTGGGGACATAGTCTAAGGAGGGGGGGGGGGGGGTGGGTGACCCTTTTGGGGACATAGTCTCAGGAGGGGGGGGGGGGGGTGGGTGACCCTTTTGGGGACATAGTCTCAGGAGGGGGGGGGGGGGGGTGGGTGACCCTTTTGGGGACATAGTCTCAGGAGGGGGGGGGGGGGGTGGGTGACCCTTTTGGGGACATAGTCTCAGGAGGGGGGGGGGGGGGTGGGTGACCCTTTTGGGGACATAGTCTCAGGAGGGGGGGGGGGGGGGTGGGTGACCCTTTTGGGGACATAGTCTCAGGAGGGGGGGGGGGGGGGTGGGTGACCCTTTTGGGGACATAGTCTCAGGAGGGGGGGGGGGGGGTGGGTGACCCTTTTGGGGACATAGTCTCAGGAGGGGGGGGGGGGGGGGTGGGTGACCCTTTTGGGGACATAGTCTCAGGAGGGGGGGGGGGGGGTGGGTGACCCTTTTGGGGACATAGTCTCAGGAGGGGGGGGGGGGGGGGTGGGTGACCCTTTTGGGGACATAGTCTCAGGAGGGGGGGGGGGGGGTGGGTGACCCTTTTGGGGACATAGTCTCAGGAGGGGGGGGGGGGGGTGGGTGACCCTTTTGGGGACATAGTCTCAGGAGGGGGGGGGGGGGTGGGTGACCCTTTTGGGGACATAGTCTCAGGAGGGGGGGGGGGGGGGTGGGTGACCCTTTTGGGGACATAGTCTCAGGAGGGGGGGGGGGGGGTGGGTGACCCTTTTGGGGACATAGTCTCAGGAGGGGGGGGGGGGGTGGGTGACCCTTTTGGGGACATAGTCTCAGGAGGGGGGGGGGGGGGTGGGTGACCCTTTTGGGGACATAGTCTCAGGAGGGGGGGGGGGTGGGTGACCCTTTTGGGGACATAGTCTCAGGAGGGGGGGGGGGTGGGTGACCCTTTTGGGGACATAGTCTCAGGAGGGGGGGGGGGGTGGGTGACCCTTTTGGGGACATAGTCTCAGGAGGGGGGGGGGGTGGGTGACCCGTTTGGGGACATAGTCTCAGGAGGGGGGGGGGTGGGTGACCCTTTTGGGGACATAGTCTCAGGAGGGGGGGGGGTGGGTGACCCTTTTGGGGACATAGTCTCAGGAGGGGGGGGGGTGGGTGACCCTTTTGGGGACATAGTCTCAGGAGGGGGGGGGGGTGGGTGACCCTTTTGGGGACATAGTCTCAGGAGGGGGGGGGGGTGGGTGACCCTTTTGGGGACATAGTCTCAGGAGGGGGGGGGGGGTGGGTGACCCTTTTGGGGACATAGTCTCAGGAGGGGGGGGGGGTGGGTGACCCTTTTGGGGACATAGTCTCAGGAGGGGGGGGGGGTGGGTGACCCTTTTGGGGACATAGTCTCAGGAGGGGGGGGGGGTGGGTGACCCTTTTGGGGACATAGTCTCAGGAGGGGGGGGGGTGGGTGACCCTTTTGGGGACATAGTCTCAGGAGGGGGGGGGGGTGGGTGACCCTTTTGGGGACATAGTCTCAGGAGGGGGGGGGGGTGGGTGACCCTTTTGGGGACATAGTCTCAGGAGGGGGGGGGGTGGGTGACCCTTTTGGGGACATAGTCTCAGGAGGGGGGGGGGGGTGGGTGACCCTTTTGGGGACATAGTCTCAGGAGGGGGGGGGGGTGGGTGACCCTTTTGGGGACATAGTCTCAGGAGGGGGGGGGGGTGGGTGACCCTTTTGGGGACATAGTCTCAGGAGGGGGGGGGGTGGGTGACCCTTTTGGGGACATAGTCTCAGGAGGGGGGGGGGGGTGGGTGACCCTTTTGGGGACATAGTCTCAGGAGGGGGGGGGGGGGGGGTGACCCTTTTGGGGACATAGTCTCAGGAGGGGGGGGGGGGTGGGGGACCCTTTTGGGGACATAGTCTCAGGAGGGGGGGGGGGGGGTGGGTGACCCTTTTGGGGACATAGTCTCAGGAGGGGGGGGGGGGGGTGGGTGACCCTTTTGGGGACATAGTCTCAGGAGGGGGGGGGGGGGGTGGGTGACCCTTTTGGGGACATAGTCTCAGGAGGGGGGGGGGGGGTGGGTGACCCTTTTGGGGACATAGTCTCAGGAGGGGGGGGGGGGGTGGGTGACCCTTTTGGGGACATAGTCTCAGGAGGGGGGGGGGGGGGTGGGTGACCCTTTTGGGGACATAGTCTCAGGAGGGGGGGGGGGGGTGGGTGACCCTTTTGGGGACATAGTCTCAGGAGGGGGGGGGGGGTGGGTGACCCTTTTGGGGACATAGTCAAAGGAGGGGGGGGGGTGGGTGACCCTTTTGGGGACATAGTCTCAGGAGGGGGGGGGGTGGGTGACCCTTTTGGGGACATAGTCTCAGGAGGGGGGGGGGTGGGTGACCCTTTTGGGGACATAGTCTCAGGAGGGGGGGGGGTGGGTGACCCTTTTGGGGACATAGTCTCAGGAGGGGGGGGGGTGGGTGACCCTTTTGGGGACATAGTCTCAGGAGGGGGGGGGGTGGGTGACCCTTTTGGGGACATAGTCTCAGGAGGGGGGGGGTTGGGTGACCCTTTTGGGGACATAGTCTCAGGAGGGGGGGGGTGGGTGACCCTTTTGGGGACATAGTCTCAGGAGGGGGGGGGGTGGGTGACCCTTTTGGGGACATAGTCTCAGGAGGGGGGGGGGTGGGTGACCCTTTTGGGGACATAGTCTCAGGAGGGGGGGGGGTGGGTGACCCTTTTGGGGACATAGTCTCAGGAGGGGGGGGGTGGTGGGTGACCCTTTTGGGGACATAGTCTCAGGAGGGGGGGGGGGTGGGTGACCCTTTTGGGGACATAGTCTCAGGAGGGGGGTGGGGGTGGGTGACCCTTTTGGGGACATAGTCTCAGGAGGGCGGTGGGGGTGGGTGACCCTTTTGGGGACATAGTCTCAGGAGGGCGGTGGGGGTGGGTGACCCTTTTGGGGACATAGTCTCAGGAGGGCGGTGGGGGTGGGTGACCCTTTTGGGGACATAGTCTCAGGAGGGGGGGGGGGGGTGGGTGACCCTTTTGGGGACATAGTCTCAGGAGGGGGGGGTGGGTGGGTGATCCTTTTGGGGACATAGTCTCAGGAGGGGGGGGGGGTGGGTGACCCTTTTGGGGACATAGTCTCAGGAGGGGGGGGGGGTGGGGTGACCCTTTTGGGGACATAGTCTCCGGTGGGGGGGGGGGGTGGGTGACCCTTTTGGGGACATAGTCTCAGGAGGGGGGGGGGGTGGGTGACCCTTTTGGGGACATAGTCTCAGGAGGGGGGGGGGGTGGGTGACCCTTTTGGGGACATAGTCTCAGGAGGGGGGGGGGGTGGGTGACCCTTTTGGGGACATAGTCTCAGGAGGGGGGGGGGTGGGTGACCCTTTTGGGGACATAGTCTCAGGAGGGGGGGGGGGTGGGTGACCCTTTTGGGGACATAGTCTCAGGAGGGGGGGGGGGGTGGGTGACCCTTTTGGGGACATAGTCTCAGGAGGGGGGGGGGGTGGGTGACCCTTTTGGGGACATAGTCTCAGGAGGGGGGGGGGGGTGGGTGACCCTTTTGGGGACATAGTCTCAGGAGGGGGGTGGGGTGGGTGACCCTTTTGGGGACATAGTCTCAGGAGGGGGGGGGGGTGGGTGACCCTTTTGGGGACATAGTCTCAGGAGGGGGGGGGGGTGGGTGACCCTTTTGGGGACATAGTCTCAGGAGGGGGGGGGTGGGTGGGTGACCCTTTTGGGGACATAGTCTCAGGAGGGGGGGGGGGGGGGTGGGTGACCCTTTTGGGGACATAGTCTCAGGAGGGGGGGGGGGTGGGTGGGTGACCCTTTTGGGGACATAGTCTCAGGAGGGGGGGGGGGGGGTGGGTGACCCTTTTGGGGACATAGTCTCAGGAGGGGGGGGGGGGGTGGGTGACCCTTTTGGGGACATAGTCTCAGGAGGGGGGGTGGGGGTGGGTGACCCTTTTGGGGACATAGTCTCAGGAGGCGGGGTGGGGGTGGGTGACCCTTTTGGGGACATAGTCTCAGGAGGGGGGGGGGGGTGGGTGACCCTTTTGGGGACATAGTCTCAGGAGGGGGGGGGGGGGTGGGTGACCCTTTTGGGGACATAGTCTCAGGAGGGGGGGGGGGGGTGGGTGACCCTTTTGGGGACATAGTCTCAGGAGGGGGGGGGGGGTGGGTGACCCTTTTGGGGACATAGTCTCAGGAGGGGGGGGGGGGGTGGGTGACCCTTTTGGGGACATAGTCTCAGGAGGGGGGGGGGGGTGGGTGACCCTTTTGGGGACATAGTCTCAGGAGGGGGGGGGGGGGGTGGGTGACCCTTTTGGGGACATAGTCTCAGGAGGGGGGGGGGGGGTGGGTGACCCTTTTGGGGACATAGTCTCAGGAGGGGGGGGGGGGGGTGGGTGACCCTTTTGGGGACATAGTCTCAGGAGGGGGGGGGGGGGGTGGGTGACCCTTTTGGGGACATAGTCTCAGGAGGGGGGGGGGGGGGTGGGTGACCCTTTTGGGGACATAGTCTCAGGAGGGGGGGGGGGGGTGGGTGACCCTTTTGGGGACATAGTCTCAGGAGGGGGGGGGGGGGGGTGGGTGACCCTTTTGGGGACATAGTCTCAGGAGGGGGGGGGGGGGTGGGTGACCCTTTTGGGGACATAGTCTCAGGAGGGGGGGGGGGTGGGTGACCCTTTTGGGGACATAGTCTCAGGAGGGGGGGGGGGTGGGTGACCCTTTTGGGGACATAGTCTCAGGAGGGGGGGGGGGGTGGGTGACCCTTTTGGGGACATAGTCTCAGGAGGGGGGGGGGGTGGGTGACCCTTTTGGGGACATAGTCTCAGGAGGGGGGGGGGGTGGGTGACCCTTTTGGGGACATAGTCTCAGGAGGGGGGGGGGGTGGGTGACCCTTTTGGGGACATAGTCTCAGGAGGGGGGGGGGGTGGGTGACCCTTTTGGGGACATAGTCTCAGGAGGGGGGGGGGGTGGGTGACCCTTTTGGGGACATAGTCTCAGGAGGGGGGGTGGGCGACCCTTTTGGGGACATAGTCTCAGGAGGGGGGGGGGGTGGGTGACCCTTTTGGGGACATAGTCTCAGGAGGGGGGGGGGGTGGGTGACCCTTTTGGGGACATAGTCTCAGGAGGGGGGGTGGGGGGTGGGTGACCCTTTTGGGGACATAGTCTCAGGAGGGGGGGGGGGGGGGTGGGTGACCCTTTTGGGGACATAGTCTCAGGAGGGGGGGGGGGGGGTGGGTGACCCTTTTGGGGACATAGTCTCAGGAGGGGGGGGGGGGGGGGTGGGTGACCCTTTTGGGGACATAGTCTCAGGAGGGGGGGGCGGCGGGGTGGGTGACCCTTTTGGGGACATAGTCTCAGGAGGGGGGGGGGGGGGGGTGGGTGACCCTTTTGGGGACATAGTCTCAGGAGGGGGGGTGGGGGGGGGTGGGTGACCCTTTTGGGGACATAGTCTCAGGAGGGGGGGGTGGGGGGGGTGGGTGACCCTTTTGGGGACATAGTCTCAGGAGGGGGGGGGGGGGGGGGGTGGGTGACCCTTTTGGGGACATAGTCTCAGGAGGGGGGGGGGGGGGGGTGGGTGACCCTTTTGGGGACATAGTCTCAGGAGGGGGGGGGGGGGGTGGGTGACCCTTTTGGGGACATAGTCTCAGGAGGGGGGGGGGGGGGGTGGGTGACCCTTTTGGGGACATAGTCTCAGGAGGGGGGGGGGGGGGGTGGGTGACCCTTTTGGGGACATAGTCTCAGGAGGGGGGGGGGGGGGTGGGTGACCCTTTTGGGGACATAGTCTCAGGAGGGGGGGGTGGGGGCGGGTGACCCTTTTGGGGACATAGTCTCAGGAGGGGGGGGTGGGGGCGGGTGACCCTTTTGGGGACATAGTCTCAGGAGGGGGGGGGGGGGGCGGGTGACCCTTTTGGGGACATAGTCTCAGGAGGGGGGGGGGGGGGGGGGGGTGACCCTTTTGGGGACATAGTCTCAGGAGGGGGGGGGGGGGGTGGGTGACCCTTTTGGGGACATAGTCTCAGGAGGGGGGGGGGGGGGTGGGTGACCCTTTTGGGGACATAGTCTCAGGAGGGGGGGGGGGGTGGGTGACCCTTTTGGGGACATAGTCTCAGGAGGGGGGGGGGGGTGGGTGATCCTTTTGGGGACATAGTCTCAGGAGGGGGGGGGGGGGTGGGTGACCCTTTTGGGGACATAGTCTCAGGAGGGGGGGGGGGGGGTGGGTGACCCTTTTGGGGACATAGTCTCAGGAGGGGGGGGGGGTGGGTGGGTGACCCTTTTGGGGACATAGTCTCAGGAGGGGGGGGGGGGTGGGTGACCCTTTTGGGGACATAGTCTCAGGAGGGGGGGGGGGTGGGTGGGTGACCCTTTTGGGGACATAGTCTCAGGAGGGGGGGGGGGGGGTGGGTGACCCTTTTGGGGACATAGTCTCAGGAGGGGGGGGGGGGTGGGTGACCCTTTTGGGGACATAGTCTCAGGAGGGGGGGGGGGGGTGGGTGACCCTTTTGGGGACATAGTCTCAGGAGGGGGGGGGGGGGGGTGGGTGACCCTTTTGGGGACATAGTCTCAGGAGGGGGGGGGGGGGGGTGGGTGACCCTTTTGGGGACATAGTCTCAGGAGGGGGGGGGGGGGGGGTGGGTGACCCTTTTGGGGACATAGTCTCAGGAGGGGGGGGGGGGGGGTGGGTGACCCTTTTGGGGACATAGTCTCAGGAGGGGGGGGGGGGGGGTGGGTGACCCTTTTGGGGACATAGTCTCAGGAGGGGGGGGGGGGGGGGTGGGTGACCCTTTTGGGGACATAGTCTCAGGAGGGGGGGGGGGGGGGTGGGTGACCCTTTTGGGGACATAGTCTCAGGAGGGGGGGGGGGGGGGTGGGTGACCCTTTTGGGGACATAGTCTCAGGAGGGGGGGGGGGGGGGGTGGGTGACCCTTTTGGGGACATAGTCTCAGGAGGGGGGGGGGGGGGGTGGGTGACCCTTTTGGGGACATAGTCTCAGGAGGGGGGGGGGGGGGGTGGGTGACCCTTTTGGGGACATAGTCTCAGGAGGGGGGGGGGGGGGTGGGTGACCCTTTTGGGGACATAGTCTCAGGAGGGGGGGGGGGGGGTGGGTGACCCTTTTGGGGACATAGTCTCAGGAGGGGGGGGGGGGGTGGGTGACCCTTTTGGGGACATAGTCTCAGGAGGGGGGGGGGGGGTGGGTGACCCTTTTGGGGACATAGTCTCAGGAGGGGGGGGGGGGGGTGGGTGACCCTTTTGGGGACATAGTCTCAGGAGGGGGGGGGGGGGTGGGTGACCCTTTTGGGGACATAGTCTCAGGAGGGGGGGGGGGGGTGGGTGACCCTTTTGGGGACATAGTCTCAGGAGGGGGGGGGGGGGGTGGGTGACCCTTTTGGGGACATAGTCTCAGGAGGGGGGGGGGGGGTGGGTGACCCTTTTGGGGACATAGTCTCAGGAGGGGGGGGGGGGGTGGGTGACCCTTTTGGGGACATAGTCTCAGGAGGGGGGGGGGGGTGGGTGACCCTTTTGGGGACATAGTCTCAGGAGGGGGGGGGGGTGGGTGACCCGTTTGGGGACATAGTCTCAGGAGGGGGGGGGGGGGGGGGTGACCCTTTTGGGGACATAGTCTCAGGAGGGGGGGGGGGGGTGGGTGACCCTTTTGGGGACATAGTCTCAGGAGGGGGGGGGGGGGGTGGGTGACCCTTTTGGGGACATAGTCTCAGGAGGGGGGGGGGGGGGTGGGTGACCCTTTTGGGGACATAGTCTCAGGAGGGGGGGGGGGGGGTGGGTGACCCTTTTGGGGACATAGTCTCAGGAGGGGGGGGGGGGGTGGGTGACCCTTTTGGGGACATAGTCTCAGGAGGGGGGGGGGGGGGTGGGTGACCCTTTTGGGGACATAGTCTCAGGAGGGGGGGGGGGGGGGTGGGTGACCCTTTTGGGGACATAGTCTCAGGAGGGGGGGGGGGGTGGGTGACCCTTTTGGGGACATAGTCTCAGGAGGGGGGGGGGGTGGGTGACCCTTTTGGGGACATAGTCTCAGGAGGGGGGGGGGGTGGGTGACCCTTTTGGGGACATAGTCTCAGGAGGGGGGGGGGGTGGGTGACCCTTTTGGGGACATAGTCTCAGGAGGGGGGGGGGGTGGGTGACCCTTTTGGGGACATAGTCTCAGGAGGGGGGGGGTGTGGGTGACCCTTTTGGGGACATAGTCTCAGGAGGGGGGGGGGGTGGGTGACCCTTTTGGGGACATAGTCTCAGGAGGGGGGGGGGGGTGGGTGACCCTTTTGGGGACATAGTCTCAGGAGGGGGGGGGGGGTGGGTGACCCTTTTGGGGACATAGTCTCAGGAGGGGGGGGGGGTGGGTGACCCTTTTGGGGACATAGTCTCAGGAGGGGGGGGGGGGTGGGTGACCCTTTTGGGGACATAGTCTCAGGAGGGGGGGGGGGGGGGGTGGGTGACCCTTTTGGGGACATAGTCTCAGGAGGGGGGGGAGGGGGGGGTGGGTGACCCTTTTGGGGACATAGTCTCAGGAGGGGGGGGGGGGGGGGTGGGTGACCCTTTTGGGGACATAGTCTCAGGAGGGGGGGGGGGGGGGGTGGGTGACCCTTTTGGGGACATAGTCTCAGGAGGGGGGGGGGGGGGGTGGGTGACCCTTTTGGGGACATAGTCTCAGGAGGGGGGGGTGGCTGGGTGGGTGACCCTTTTGGGGACATAGTCTCAGGAGGAGGGGTGACCCTTTTGGGGACATAGTCTCGGGAGGAGGGGTGACCCTTTTGGGGACATAGTCTCGGGAGGAGGGGTGACCCTTTTGGGGACATAGTCTCGGGGGGGGGTGGGTGACCCTTTTGGGGACATAGTCTCGGAGGGGGGGGGGTGGGTGACCTTTTCGGGACATAGTCTCAGGAGGGGTTGGGGGGGGGTGTGTGACCCTTTTGGGGACATAGTCTCAGGAGGGGGGGAGGGGGGGTTGGGTGACCCTTTTGGGGACATAGTCTCAGGAGGGGGGGGAGGGGGGTGGGTGACCCTTTTGGGGACATAGTCTCAGGAGGGGGGGGGAGGGGGGGTGGGTGACCCTTTTGGGGACATAGTCTCAGGAGGGGGGGAGGGGGGGGTGGGTGACCCTTTTGGGGACATAGTCTCAGGAGGGGGGTGGGGGGGGTGGGTGACCCTTTTGGGGACATAGTCTCAGGAGGGGGGGGGCGGGGTGGGTGACCCCTTTGGGGACATAGTCTCAGGAGGGGGGGGGCGGGGTGGGTGACCCTTTTGGGGACATAGTCTCAGGAGGGGGGGGGCGGGGTGGGTGACCCTTTTGGGGACATAGTCTCAGGAGGGGGGCGTGGGGGGGGAGTGTGTGACCCTTTTGGGGACATAGTCTCAGGAGGGGGGGGGGGGGGTGGGTGACCCTTTTGGGGACATAGTCTCAGGAGGGGGGGGGGGGGGTGGGTGACCCTTTTGGGGACATAGTCTCAGGAGGGGGGGGGGGGGGTGGGTGACCCTTTTGGGGACATAGTCTCAGGAGGGGGGGGGGGGGGGTGGGTGACCCTTTTGGGGACATAGTCTCAGGAGGGGGGGGGGGGGGGTGGGTGACCCTTTTGGGGACATAGTCTCAGGAGGGGGGGGGGGGGGGTGGGTGACCCTTTTGGGGACATAGTCTCAGGAGGGGGGGGGGGGGGTGGGTGACCCTTTTGGGGACATAGTCTCAGGAGGGGGGGGGGGGGGTGGGTGACCCTTTTGGGGACATAGTCTCAGGAGGGGGGGGGGGGGGGTGGGTGACCCTTTTGGGGACATAGTCTCAGGAGGGGGGGGGGGGGGGTGGGTGACCCTTTTGGGGACATAGTCTCAGGAGGGGGGGGGGGGGGGTGGGTGACCCTTTTGGGGACATAGTCTCAGGAGGGGGGGTGGGGTGGGTGACCCTTTTGGGGACATAGTCTCAGGAGGGGGGGGTGGGTGGGTGACCCTTTTGGGGACATAGTCTCAGGAGGGGGGGGGGGGGTGGGTGACCCTTTTGGGGACATAGTCTCAGGAGGGGGGGGGGTGGGTGGGTGACCCTTTTGGGGACATAGTCTCAGGAGGGGGGGGGGGGGTGGGTGACCCTTTTGGGGACATAGTCTCAGGAGGGGGGGGGGGGGTGGGTGACCCTTTTGGGGACATAGTCTCAGGAGGGGGTGGGTGGGTGACCCTTTTGGGGACATAGTCTCAGGAGGGGGGGTGGGGGTGGGTGACCCTTTTGGGGACATAGTCTCAGGAGGGCGGTGGGGGTGGGTGACCCTTTTGGGGACATAGTCTCAGGAGGGGGGTGGGGGTGGGTGACCCTTTTGGGGACATAGTCTCAGGAGGGGGGGTGGGGGTGGGTGACCCTTTTGGGGACATAGTCTCAGGAGGGGGGGGGGGGTGGGTGACCCTTTTGGGGACATAGTCTCAGGAGGGGGGGGGGGGGTGGGTGACCCTTTTGGGGACATAGTCTCAGGAGGGGGGGGGGTGGGGTGGGTGACCCTTTTGGGGACATAGTCTCAGGAGGGGGGGGGGGGTGGGTGACCCTTTTGGGGACATAGTCTCAGGAGGGGTGGGGGTGGGGTGGGGTGACCCTTTTGGGGACATAGTCTCAGGAGGGGGGGGGTGGGGTGACCCTTTTGGGGACATAGTCTCAGGAGGGGGGGGGGGGTGGGGTGACCCTTTTGGGGACATAGTCTCAGGAGGGGGGGGGGGGTGGGTGACCCTTTTGGGGACATAGTCTCAGGAGGGGGGCAGGGGGGTGGGTGACCCTTTTGGGGACATAGTCTCAGGAGGGGGGGGAGGGGGGGGTGGGTGACCCTTTTGGGGACATAGTCTCAGGAGGGGGGGAGGGGGGGGTGGGTGACCCTTTTGGGGACATAGTCTCAGGAGGGGGGGGGGGGGGGGTGGGTGACCCTTTTGGGGACATAGTCTCAGGAGGGGGGGGGGGGGGGGTGGGTGACCCTTTTGGGGACATAGTCTCAGGAGGGGGGGGTGGGGGGGGTGGGTGACCCTTTTGGGGACATAGTCTCAGGAGGGGGGGGGGGGGGGTGGGTGACCCTTTTGGGGACATAGTCTCAGGAGGGGGGGGTGGGGGGGGTGGGTGACCCTTTTGGGGACATAGTCTCAGGAGGGGGGGGTGGGGGGGTGGGTGACCCTTTTGGGGACATAGTCTCAGGAGGGGGGGGGGGGGGGGTGGGTGACCCTTTTGGGGACATAGTCTCAGGAGGGGGGGGGGGGGGGTGGGTGACCCTTTTGGGGACATAGTCTCAGGAGGGGGGGGGGGGGGGTGGGTGACCCTTTTGGGGACATAGTCTCAGGAGGGGGGGGGGGGGGTGGGTGACCCTTTTGGGGACATAGTCTCAGGAGGGGGGGGGGGGGGGTGGGTGACCCTTTTGGGGACATAGTCTCAGGAGGGGGGGGGGGGGGGTGGGTGACCCTTTTGGGGACATAGTCTCAGGAGGGGGGGGGGGGGGTGGGTGACCCTTTTGGGGACATAGTCTCAGGAGGGGGGGGGGGGGGGTGGGTGACCCTTTTGGGGACATAGTCTCAGGAGGGGGGGGGGGGGGGTGGGTGACCCTTTTGGGGACATAGTCTCAGGAGGGGGGGGGGTGGGTGACCCTTTTGGGGACATAGTCTCAGGAGGGGGGCGGGGGGGTGGGTGACCCTTTTGGGGACATAGTCTCAGGAGGGGGTGTGGGGGGGGGTGTGGGTGACCCTTTTGGGGACATAGTCTCAGGAGGGGGGGGGGGGTGGGTGACCCTTTTGGGGACATAGTCTCAGGAGGGGGGGGGTGGGTGACCCTTTTGGGGACATAGTCTCAGGAGGGGGGGGGTGGGTGACCCTTTTGGGGACATAGTCTCAGGAGGGGGGGGGTGGGTGACCCTTTTGGGGACATAGTCTCAGGAGGGGGGGGGTGGGTGACCCTTTTGGGGACATAGTCTCAGGAGGGGGGGGGGTGGGTGACCCTTTTGGGGACATAGTCTCAGGAGGGGGGGGTGGGTGACCCTTTTGGGGACATAGTCTCAGGAGGGGGGGGGTGGGTGACCCTTTTGGGGACATAGTCTCAGGAGGGGGGGGTGGGTGACCCTTTTGGGGACATAGTCTCAGGAGGGGGGGGGTGGGTGACCCTTTTGGGGACATAGTCTCAGGAGGGGGGGGGTGGGTGACCCTTTTGGGGACATAGTCTCAGGAGGGGGGGGGGTGGGTGACCCTTTTGGGGACATAGTCTCAGGAGGGGGGGGGGGGGTGGGTGACCCTTTTGGGGACATAGTCTCAGGAGGGGGGGGGGGGGTGGGTGACCCTTTTGGGGACATAGTCTCAGGAGGGGGGGGGGGGGTGGGTGACCCTTTTGGGGACATAGTCTCAGGAGGGGGGGGGGGGGGTGGGTGACCCTTTTGGGGACATAGTCTCAGGAGGGGGGGGGGGGGTGGGTGACCCTTTTGGGGACATAGTCTCAGGAGGGGGGGGGGGGGTGGGTGACCCTTTTGGGGACATAGTCTCAGGAGGGGGGGGGGGGGTGGGTGACCCTTTTGGGGACATAGTCTCAGGAGGGGGGGGGGGGGGTGGGTGACCCTTTTGGGGACATAGTCTCAGGAGGGGGGGGGGGGGTGGGTGACCCTTTTGGGGACATAGTCTCAGGAGGGGGGGGGGGGGTGGGTGACCCTTTTGGGGACATAGTCTCAGGAGGGGGGGGGGGGGGTGGGTGACCCTTTTGGGGACATAGTCTCAGGAGGGGGGGGGGGGGTGGGTGACCCTTTTGGGGACATAGTCTCAGGAGGGGGGGGGGGGGGTGGGTGACCCTTTTGGGGACATAGTCTCAGGAGGGGGGGGGAGGTGGTGGGTGACCCTTTTGGGGACATAGTCTCAGGAGGGGGGGAGGTGGTGGGTGACCCTTTTGGGGACATAGTCTCAGGAGGGGGTGGAGGTGGTGGGTGACCCTTTTGGGGACATAGTCTCAGGAGGGGGGGGGGGGGGTGGGTGACCCTTTTGGGGACATAGTCTCAGGAGGGTGGGGGGGGGGGTGGGTGACCCTTTTG
Source organism: Carcharodon carcharias (assembly GCF_017639515.1). Lineage (NCBI taxonomy): Eukaryota > Metazoa > Chordata > Chondrichthyes > Lamniformes > Lamnidae > Carcharodon > Carcharodon carcharias. Next base: position 30,034,463 of record NC_054500.1, read on the forward strand.
GGGACATAGTCTCAGGAGGGTGGGGGGGGGGGTGGGTGACCCTTTTGGGGACATAGTCTCAGGAGGGTGGGGGGGGGGTGGGTGACCCTTTTGGGGACATAGTCTCAGGAGGGTGGGGGGGGGGGTGGGTGACCCTTTTGGGGACATAGTCTCAGGGGGTTGGGGGGGGGTGGTGGGTGACCCTTTTGGGGACATAGTCTCAGGAGGGGGTTGGGGGGGGTGGTGGGTGACCCTTTTGGGGACATAGTCTCAGGAGGGGGTTGGGGGGGGTGGGTGACCCTTTTGGGGACATAGTCTCAGGAGGGGGGGGGGGGTGGGTGACCCTTTTGGGGACATAGTCTCAGGAGGGGGGGGGGGGTGGGTGACCCTTTTGGGGACATAGTCTCAGGAGGGGGGGGGGGGGTGGGTGACCCTTTTGGGGACATAGTCTCAGGAGGGGGGGGGGGGGTGGGTGACCCTTTTGGGGACATAGTCTCAGGAGGGGGGGGGGGGGGTGGGTGACCCTTTTGGGGACATAGTCTCAGGAGGGGGGGGGGGGGTGGGTGACCCTTTTGGGGACATAGTCTCAGGAGGGCGGGGGGGTGGGTGACCCTTTTGGGGACATAGTCTCTGGTGGGTGACCCTTTTGGGGACATAGTCTCTGGTGGGTGACCCTTTTGGGGACATAGTCTCTGGTGGGTGACCCTTTTGGGGACATAGTCTCAGGAGGGGGGGGGGGTGGGTGACCCTTTTGGGGACATAGTCTCAGGAGGGTGGGGGTGGTGGGTGACCCTTTTGGGGACATAGTCTCAGGAGGGGGGGGGGGGTGGGTGACCCTTTTGGGGACATAGTCTCAGGAGGGGGGGGGGGTGGGTGACCCTTTTGGGGACATAGTCTCAGGAGGGGGGGGGGGTGGGTGACCCTTTTGGGGACATAGTCTCAGGAGGGGGGGGGGGGGGTGGGTGACCCTTTTGGGGACATAGACTCAGGAGGGGGGGGGGGGGGTGGGTGACCCTTTTGGGGACATAGTCTCAGGAGGGGGGGGGGGGGGGTGGGTGACCCTTTTGGGGACATAGTCTCAGGAGGGGGGGGGGGGGGGTGGGTGACCCTTTTGGGGACATAGTCTCAGGAGGGGGGGGGGGGGGTGGGTGACCCTTTTGGGGACATAGTCTCAGGAGGGGGGGGGGGGGGTGGGTGACCCTTTTGGGGACATAGTCTCAGGAGGGGGGGGGGGTGGGTGACCCTTTTGGGGACATAGTCTCAGGAGGGGGGGGGGGGTGGGTGACCCTTTTGGGGACATAGTCTCAGGAGGGGGGGGGGGGGTGGGTGACCCTTTTGGGGACATAGTCTCAGGAGGGGGGTGGGTGGGTGGGTGACCCTTTTGGGGACATAGTCTCAGGAGGGGGGTGGGTGGGTGGGTGACCCTTTTGGGGACATAGTCTCAGGAGGGGGGGTGGGGGTTGGGTGAGCCTTTTGGGGACATAGTCTCAGGAGGGGGGGGGGGGGTTGGGTGACCCTTTTGGGGACATAGTCTCAGGAGGGGGGGGGGGGGGTGGGTGACCCTTTTGGGGACATAGTCTCAGGAGGGGGGGGGGGGGGGTGGGTGACCCTTTTGGGGACATAGTCTCAGGAGGGGGGGGGGGGGGGTGGGTGACCCTTTTGGGGACATAGTCTCAGGAGGGGGGGGGGGGGGGTGGGTGACCCTTTTGGGGACATAGTCTCAGGAGGGGGGGGGGGGGTGGGTGACCCTTTTGGGGACATAGTCTCAGGAGGGGGGGGGGGGGGTGGGTGACCCTTTTGGGGACATAGTCTCAGGAGGGGGGGGGGGGGTGGGTGACCCTTTTGGGGACATAGTCTCAGGAGGGGGGGGGGGGGTGGGTGACCCTTTTGGGGACATAGTCTCAGGAGGGGGGGGGGGGGGTGGGTGACCCTTTTGGGGACATAGTCTCAGGAGGGGGGGGGGGGGGGTGGGTGACCCTTTTGGGGACATAGTCTCAGGAGGGGGGGGGGAGGGGGTGTTGGGTGACCCTTTTGGGGACATAGTCTCAGGAGGGGGGGGGAGGGGGGGGGGTGTGGGTGACCCTTTTGGGGACATAGTCTCAGGAGGGGGGTGGGGAGGGGTGGTTGGGTGACCCTTTTGGGGACATAGTCTCAGGAGGGGGGGGAGGGGGGGTGTGGGTGACCCTTTTGGGGACATAGTCTCAGGAGGGGGGGGGAGGGGGGGTGGGTGACCCTTTTGGGGACATAGTCTCAGGAGGGGGGGTGGGGGGGGGTGGGTGACCCTTTTGGGGACATAGTCTCAGGAGGGGGGGAGGGGGGGGTTGGTGACCCTTTTGGGGACATAGTCTCAGGAGGGGGGGGGGAGGGGGTGTGGGTGACCCTTTTGGGGACATAGTCTCAGGAGGGGGGGGGGTGGGGGGGTGGGTGACCCTTTTGGGGACATAGTCTCAGGAGGGGGGGGGAGGTGGGTGACCCTTTTGGGGACATAGTCTCAGGAGGGGGGGGGGGGGGTGGGTGACCCTTTTGGGGACATAGTCTCGACGGGGTGGGGGGGGTGGATGACACTTTTGGGGACATAGTCTCAGGAGGGGGGGGGGGGGGTGGGTGACCCTTTTGGGGACATAGTCTCAGGAGGGGGGGGGGGGGGTGGGTGACCCTTTTGGGGACATAGTCTCAGGAGGGGGGGGGGGGGGTGGGTGACCCTTTTGGGGACATAGTCTCAGGAGGGGGGGGGGGGGTGGGTGACCCTTTTGGGGACATAGTCTCAGGAGGGGGGGGGGGGGGTGGGTGACCCTTTTGGGGACATAGTCTCAGGAGGGGGGGGGGGGGTGGGTGACCCTTTTGGGGACATAGTCTCAGGAGGGGGGGGGGGGGGGTGGGTGACCCTTTTGGGGACATAGTCTCAGGAGGGGGGGGGGGGGGTGGGTGACCCTTTTGGGGACATAGTCTCAGGAGGGGGGGGGGGGGTGGGTGACCCTTTTGGGGACATAGTCTCAGGAGGGGGGGGGGGGGGTGGGTGACCCTTTTGGGGACATAGTCTCAGGAGGGGGGGGGGGGTGGGTGACCCTTTTGGGGACATAGTCTCAGGAGGGGGGGGGGGGTGGGTGACCCTTTTGGGGACATAGTCTCAGGAGGGGGGGGGGGGTGGGTGACCCTTTTGGGGACATAGTCTCAGGAGGGGGGGGGGGGGGTGGGTGACCCTTTTGGGGACATAGTCTCAGGAGGGGGGGGGGGGGGTGGGTGACCCTTTTGGGGACATAGTCTCAGGAGGGGGGGGGGGGTGGGTGACCCTTTTGGGGACATAGTCTCAGGAGGGGGGGGGGGGGTGGGTGACCCTTTTGGGGACATAGTCTCAGGAGGGGGGGGGGGGGTGGGTGACCCTTTTGGGGACATAGTCTCAGGAGGGGGGGGGGGGTGGGTGACCCTTTTGGGGACATAGTCTCAGGAGGGGGGGGGAGGGGGGGTGGGTGACCCTTTTGGGGACATAGTCTCAGGAGGGGAGGGGTGGGGGGGGTGGGTGACCCTTTTGGGGACATAGTCTCAGGAGGGGGGGGGTGGGGGGGGTGGGTGACCCTTTTGGGGACATAGTCTCAGGAGGGGGGGGGTGGGGGGGGTGGGTGACCCTTTTGGGGACATAGTCTCAGGAGGGGGGGGGGGAGGGGGGGTGGGTGACCCTTTTGGGGACATAGTCTCAGGAGGGGGGGGGTGGGGGGGGTGGGTGACCTTTTGGGGACATAGTCTCAGGAGGGGGGGGGAGGGGGGGGTGGGTGACCCTTTTGGGGACATAGTCTCAGGAGGGGGGGGAGGGGGGGGTGGGTGACCCTTTTGGGGACATAGTCTCAGGAGGGGGGGGAGGGGGGGGGGTGGGTGACCCTTTTGGGGACATAGTCTCAGGAGGGGGGGGGGGGGGGGGGGTGGGTGACCCTTTTGGGGACATAGTCTCAGGAGGGGGGGTGGGGGGGGTGGGTGACCCTTTTGGGGACATAGTCTCAGGAGGGGGGGGTGGGGGGGGGTTGGGTGACCCTTTTGGGGACATAGTCTCAGGAGGGGGGGGTGGGGGGGGTTGGGTGACCCTTTTGGGGACATAGTCTCAGGAGGGGGGGGTGGGGGGGGGTGGGTGACCCTTTTGGGGACATAGTCTCAGGAGGGGGGGTGGGGGGGGGTGGGTGACCCTTTTGGGGACATAGTCTCAGGAGGGGGGGTGGGGGGGGTGGGTGACCCTTTTGGGGACATAGTCTCAGGAGGAGGGGGGGTGGGGTGGGTGACCCTTTTGGGGACATAGTCTCAGGAGGGGGGGGGGGGAGGGTGACCCTTTTGGGGACATAGTCTCAGGAGGGGGGGGGGGGGGTGGGTGACCCTTTTGGGGACATAGTCTCAGGAGGGGGGGGGGGGGTGTGGGTGACCCTTTTGGGGACATAGTCTCAGGAGGGGGGGGGTGTGGGTGACCCTTTTGGGGACATAGTCTCAGGAGGGGGGGGGTGTGGGTGACCCTTTTGGGGACATAGTCTCAGGAGGGGGGGGGGTGTGTGTGACCCTTTTGGGGACATAGTCTCAGGAGGGGGGGGGGGGGTGGGTGACCCTTTTGGGGACATAGTCTCAGGAGGGGGGGGGGGGGGGTGGGTGACCCTTTTGGGGACATAGTCTCAGGAGGGGGTGGGGGGGTGGGTGACCCTTTTGGGGACATAGTCTCAGGAGGGGGTGGGGGGTTGGGTGACCCTTTTGGGGACATAGTCTCAGGAGGGGGTGGGGGGTTGGGTGACCCTTTTGGGGACATAGTCTCAGGAGGGGGGGGGGGGGGTTGGGTGACCCTTTTGGGGACATAGTCTCAGGAGGGGGGGGGGGGGTTGGGTGACCCTTTTGGGGACATAGTCTCAGGAGGGGGGGGGGTTGGGTGACCCTTTTGGGGACATAGTCTCAGGAGGGGGGGGGGGGTGGGTGACCCTTTTGGGGACATAGTCTCAGGAGGGGGGGGGGGTGGGTGACCCTTTTGGGGACATAGTCTCAGGAGGGGGGGGGGGGTGGGTGACCCTTTTGGGGACATAGTCTCAGGAGGGGGGGGGGGGGTGGGTGACCCTTTTGGGGACATAGTCTCAGGAGGGGGGGGGGGTGGGTGACCCTTTTGGGGACATAGTCTCAGGAGGGGGGGGGGGGTGGGTGACCCTTTTGGGGACATAGTCTCAGGAGGGGGGGGGGGGTGGGTGACCCTTTTGGGGACATAGTCTCAGGAGGGGGGGGGGGGGTGGGTGACCCTTTTGGGGACATAGTCTCAGGAGGGGGGGGGGGGGTGGGTGACCCTTTCGGGGACATAGTCTCAGGAGGGGGCTGTGGGGGGTGGGGTGGGTGACCCTTTTGGGGACATAGTCTCAGGAGGGGGGGGGGGGGGGTGGGTGACCCTTTCGGGGACATAGTCTCAGGAGGGGGGGGGGGGGGTGGGTGACCCTTTTGGGGACATAGTCTCAGGAGGGGGGGGGGGGGGGTGGGTGACCCTTTTGGGGACATAGTCTCAGGAGGGGGTGGGGGTGGGGTGGTTGACCCTTTTGGGGACATAGTCTCAGGAGGGGGGGGTGGGGGGGTGGGTGACCCTTTTGGGGACATAGTCTCAGGAGGGGGGGGGGGGGGGGTGGGTGACCCTTTTGGGGACATAGTCTCAGGAGTGGGGGGGTTGGGTGACCCTTTTGGGGACATAGTCTCAGGAGGGGGGGGGAGGGTGGGGTGTGTGACCCTTTTGGGGACATAGTCTCAGGAGGGGGGGAGGGGGTGGGTGGGTGACCCTTTTGGGGACATAGTCTCAGGAGGGGGGGGGGGGGGTTGGGTGACCCTTTTGGGGACATAGTCTCAGGAGGGGGGGGAGGGGGGTGTGGGTGACCCTTTTGGGGACATAGTCTCAGGAGGGGGGGGAGGGGGGGTTGGGTGACCCTTTTGGGGACATAGTCTCAGGAGGGGGGGGAGGGGGGGTTGGGTGACCCTTTTGGGGACATAGTCTCAGGAGGGGGGGGGGGGGGGGTGGGTGACCCTTTTGGGGACATAGTCTCAGGAGGGGGGGGGGGGGGGTGGGTGCCCCTTTTGGGGACATAGTCTCAGGAGGGGCGGGGTGTGGGTGGGTGACCCTTTTGGGGACATAGTCTCAGGAGGGGGGGGGAGGGGGGGTGGGTGACCCTTTTGGGGACATAGTCTCAGGAGGGGGGGAGGGGGGGGTGGGTGACCCTTTTGGGGACATAGTCTCAGGAGGGGGGGGGGGGGGGTGGGTGACCCTTTTGGGGACATAGTCTCAGGAGGGGGGGGGGGGGGGTGGGTGACCCTTTTGGGGACATAGTCTCAGGAGGGGGGTTTGGGGGTGGGTGGGTGACCCTTTTGGGGACATAGTCTCAGGAGGGGGGGAGGGGGGGGTGGGTGACCCTTTTGGGGACATAGTCTCAGGAGGGGGGGGGGGGGGGTGGGTGACCCTTTTGGGGACATAGTCTCAGGAGGGGGGGTGGGGGGGTGGGTGACCCTTTTGGGGACATAGTCTCAGGAGGGGGGGAGGGGGGGTGGGTGACCCTTTTGGGGACATAGTCTCAGGAGGGGGGGTGGGGGGGTGGGTGACCCTTTTGGGGACATAGTCTCAGGAGGGGGGGGGGGGGGGTGGGTGACCCTTTTGGGGACATAGTCTCAGGAGGGGGGGGGGGGGGTGGGTGACCCTTTTGGGGACATAGTCTCAGGAGGGGGGGGGGGGGGGTGGGTGACCCTTTTGGGGACATAGTCTCAGGAGGGGGGGGGGGGGGGGTGGGTGACCCTTTTGGGGACATAGTCTCAGGAGGGGGGGGGGGTGGGTGACCCTTTTGGGGACATAGTCTCAGGAGGGGGGTGGGTGACCCTTTTGGGGACATAGTCTCAGGAGGGGGGTGGGTGACCCTTTTGGGGACATAGTCTCAGGAGGGGGGGGGATGGGTGACCCTTTTGGGGACATAGTCTCAGGAGGGGGGTGGGTGACCCTTTTGGGGACATAGTCTCAGGAGGGGGGGGGGGTGGGTGACCCTTTTGGGGACATAGTCTCAGGAGGGGGGGGGGGGGTGGGTGACCCTTTTGGGGACATAGTCTCAGGAGGGGGGGGTGGGGTGGGTGACCCTTTTGGGGACATAGTCTCAGGAGGGGGGGGGTGGGGTGGGTGACCCTTTTGGGGACATAGTCTCAGGAGGGGGGGGAGGGGGGTGGGTGACCCTTTTGGGGACATAGTCTCGGGGTGGGGGGAGGGGGTGGAGGGTGAGCCTTTTGGGGACATAGTCTCAGGAGGGGGGCGGTGGGTGACCCTTTTGGGGACATAGTCTCAGGAGGGGGGGGGGGGGGTGGGTGACCCTTTTGGGGACATAGTCTCAGGAGGGGGGGGGGTGTGGGTGACCCTTTTGGGGACATAGTCTCAGGAGGGGGGGGGGGTGTGGGTGACCCTTTTGGGGACATAGTCTCAGGAGGGGGGGGGGGGGGTGGGTGACCCTTTTGGGGACATAGTCTCAGGAGGGGGGGGGGGGTGGGTGACCCTTTTGGGGACATAGTCTCAGGAGGGGGGGGGGGGGGTGGGTGACCCTTTTGGGGACATAGTCTCAGGAGGGGGGGGGGGGGTGGGTGACCCTTTTGGGGACATAGTCTCAGGAGGGGGGGGGTGGGTGGGTGACCCTTTTGGGGACATAGTCTCAGGAGGGGGGGGGGGGTGGGTGACCCTTTTGGGGACATAGTCTCAGGAGGGGGGGGGGGGGTTGGGTGACCCTTTTGGGGACATAGTCTCAGGAGGGGGGGGGGGTTGGGTGACCCTTTTGGGGACATAGTCTCAGGAGGGGGGGGGGGGTGGGTGACCCTTTTGGGGACATAGTCTCAGGAGGGGGGGGGGGGGTGGGTGACCCTTTTGGGGACATAGTCTCAGGAGGGGGGGGGGGGGGGTGGGTGACCCTTTTGGGGACATAGTCTCAGGAGGGGGGGGGGGGGGTGGGTGACCCTTTTGGGGACATAGTCTCAGGAGGGGGGGGGGGGGGGTGGGTGACCCTTTTGGGGACATAGTCTCAGGAGGGGGGGGGGGGGTGGGTGACCCTTTTGGGGACAGAGTCTCAGGAGGGGGGGGGGGGGGTGGGTGACCCTTTTGGGGACATAGTCTCAGGAGGGGGGCGGTGGGTGGGTGACCCTTTTGGGGACATAGTCTCAGGAGGGGGGCGGGTGGGTGGGTGACCCTTTTGGGGACATAGTCTCAGGAGGGGGGCGGGTGGGTGGGTGACCCTTTTGGGGACATAGTCTCAGGAGGGGGGGGGGGGGGGGTGGGTGACCCTTTTGGGGACATAGTCTCAGGAGGGGGGGGGGGGGGGTGGGTGACCCTTTTGGGGACATAGTCTCAGGAGGGGGGGGGGGTGGGTGGGTGACCCTTTTGGGGACATAGTCTCAGGAGGGGGGGGGGGGGGGTGGGTGACCCTTTTGGGGACATAGTCTCAGGAGGGGGGGGGGGGGGGGTGGGTGACCCTTTTGGGGACATAGTCTCAGGAGGGGGGGGGGGGGGTGGGTGACCCTTTTGGGGACATAGTCTCAGGAGGGGGGGTGGGTGACCCTTTTGGGGACATGGTCTCAGGAGTGGGGGTGGGGGTGGGTGACCCCTTTTGGGGACATAGTCTCAGGAGGGGGGGGGGGGGGTGGGTGACCCCTTTTGGGGACATAGTCTCAGGAGGGGGGGGGGGGGGGTGGGTGACCCCTTTTGGGGACATAGTCTCAGGAGGGGGGGGAGGGGGGGGTGGGTGACCCTTTTGGGGACATAGTCTCAGGAGGGGGGGAGGGGGGGGTGGGTGACCCTTTTGGGGACATAGTCTCAGGAGGGGGGGAGGGGGGGGTGGGTGACCCTTTTGGGGACATAGTCTCAGGAGGGGGGCGGGGGGGGTGGGTGACACTTTTGGGGACATAGTCTCAGGAGGGGGGGAGGGGGGGGTGGGTGACCCTTTTGGGGACATAGTCTCAGGAGGGGGGGAGGGGGGGTGGGTGACCCTTTTGGGGACATAGTCTCAGGAGGGGGGGAGGGGGGGGTGGGTGACCCTTTTGGGGACATAGTCTCAGGAGGGGGGGAGGGGGGGTGGGTGACCCTTTTGGGGACATAGTCTCAGGAGGGGGGGAGGGGGGGTGGGTGACCCTTTTGGGGACATAGTCTCAGGAGGGGGGGGGGGGGGGGTGGGTGACCCTTTTGGGGACATAGTCTCAGGAGGGGGGGGGAGGGGGGGGTGGGTGACCCTTTTGGGGACATAGTCTCAGGAGGGCGGTGGGGGTGGGTGACCCTTTTGGGGACATAGTCTCAGGAGGGGGGGGGGGGGGGGTGGGTGACCCTTTTGGGGACATAGTCTCAGGAGGGGGGGGGAGGGGGGGTTGGGTGACCCTTTTGGGGACATAGTCTCAGGAGGGGGGGGGGGGGGGGTGGGTGACCCTTTTGGGGACATAGTCTCAGGAGGGGGGGGAGGGTGGGTGGGTGACCCTTTTGGGGACATAGTCTCAGGAGGGGGGGGGGGGGGGGTGGGTGACCCTTTTGGGGACATAGTCTCAGGAGGGGGGGGGAGGGGGGGTGGGTGACCCTTTTGGGGACATAGTCTCAGGAGGGGGGGGAGGGGGGGTTGGGTGACCCTTTTGGGGACATAGTCTCAGGAGGGGGGGGGGGGGGGGGGTGGGTGACCCTTTTGGGGACATAGTCTCAGGAGGGGGGGGAGGGGGGGGTGGGTGACCCTTTTGGGGACATAGTCTCAGGAGGGGGGGGAGGGGGGGGTGGGTGACCCTTTTGGGGACATAGTCTCAGGAGGGGGGGGAGGGGGGGGTGGGTGACCCTTTTGGGGACATAGTCTCAGGAGGGGGGGAGGGGGGGGGTGGGTGACCCTTTTGGGGACATAGTCTCAGGAGGGGGGGAGGGGGGGGTGGGTGACCCTTTTGGGGACATAGTCTCAGGAGGGGGGGAGGGGGGGGTGGGTGACCCTTTTGGGGACATAGTCTCAGGAGGGGGGGAGGGGGGGGTGGGTGACCCTTTTGGGGACATAGTCTCAGGAGGGGGGGGGGGGGGGGTGGGTGACCCTTTTGGGGACATAGTCTCAGGAGGGGGGGGTGGGGGGTGGGTGACCCTTTTGGGGACATAGTCTCAGGAGGGGGGGTGGGGGGTGGGTGACCCTTTTGGGGACATAGTCTCAGGAGGGGGGGTGGGGGTTGGGTGAGCCTTTTGGGGACATAGTCTCAGGAGGGGGGGAGGGGGGTGGGTGACCCTTTTGGGGACATAGTCTCAGGAGGGGGGGGGGGGGGTGGGTGACCCTTTTGGGGACATAGTCTCAGGAGGGGGGGGGGGGGTGGGTGACCCTTTTGGGGACATAGTCTCAGGAGGGGGGGAGGGGGGGTGGGTGACCCTTTTGGGGACATAGTCTCAGGAGGGGGGGGGGGGGGTGGGTGACCCTTTTGGGGACATAGTCTCAGGAGGGGGGGGAGGGGGGGTGGGTGACCCTTTTGGGGACATAGTCTCAGGAGGGGGGGGGTGGGGTGGGTGACCCTTTTGGGGACATAGTCTCAGGAGGGGGGGGGTGGGGTGGGTGACCCTTTTGGGGACATAGTCTCAGGAGGGGGGGGGGGGGGTGGGTGACCCTTTTTTGGACATAGTCTCAGGAGGGGGGGGTGGGGGGTGGGTGACCCCTTTTTTGGACTAAAGTCCTCAGGAGGGGGGGGGTGGGGGGGGTTGGGTGACCATTTTTGGACCTAGTCTCAGGAGGGGGTGGTGGGGGGGGTGGGTGACCCTTTTGGGGACATAGTCTCAGGAAGGGGGGGGAGGGGGGGTGGGTGACCCTTTTGGGGACATAGTCTCAGGAGGGGGGGGGGGGGGGGTGGGTGACCCTTTTTGGGACATAGTATCAGGAGGGGGGAGGGGGGGTGGGTGACCCTTTTGTGGACATAGTCTCAGGAGGGGGGGAGGGGGGGGTGGGTGACCCTTTGGGACATAGTCTCAGGAGGGGGGGAGGGGGGGTGGGTGACCCTTTTGGGACATAGTCTCAGGAGGGGGGGCGGGGTGGTTGACCCTTTTGGGGACATAGTCTCAGGAGGGGGGAGGGGGGGGTGGGTGACCCTTTTTGGGGACATAGTCTCAGGAGGTGGGGGGGTTGGGGGGGTGGGTGACCCTTTTGGGGACATAGTCTCAGGAGGGGGGGGAGGGGGGGTGGGTGACCCTTTTGGGGACATAGTCTCAGGAGGGGGGGGAGGGGGGGTGGGTGACCCTTTTGGGGACATAGTCTCAGGAGGGGGGGGAGGGGGGGTGGGTGACCCTTTTGGGGACATAGTCTCAGGAGGGGGGGAGGGGGGGGGTGGGTGACCCTTTTGGGGACATAGTCTCAGGAGGGGGGGGGGGGGGGGTGGGTGACCCTTTTGGGGACATAGTCTCAGGAGGGGGGGGGGGGGGGTGGGTGACCCTTTTGGGGACATAGTCTCAAGAGGGGAGGTGGGGGTGGGTGGGTAGGTGACCCTTTTGGGGACATAGTCTCAGGAGGGGGGGCGGAGAGGTTAGGTGACCCTTTTGGGGACATAGTCTCAGGAGGGCGTGTAGTGGGTGGGTAGGTGACTCTTTTGGGGACATAGTCTCAGGAGGGGGGGTGGGGAGGGTGGGTGACCCTTTTTGGGGACATAGTCTCAGGAGGGGGGGGGGGGGGGTTGGGTGACCTTTTTGGGGACTAGTTCAGGAGGGGGGGTGGGGGGGGAGGGGGGTGGGTTTGGGTGACCCTTTTGGGGACATAGTTCAGAGAGGGGGGGGGGGAGGGTGGGTTGGGTGACCCTTTTGGGGGCATAGTCTCATGGGGGGGGGGGGGGAGGGGGGGGTGGGTGACCCTTTTGGGGACGTAGTCTCAGGAGGGGGGGGGAGGGGGGTTGAGGGGGTGACCTTTTGGGGAGATAGACTTAGGAGGAGGGGGCGGAGGGGGGGTTGGGTGGACCCTTTTGGGGACATAGTCTCAGGAGGGGGGGGGGGAGCGGGGGTTTGGGTGACCCTTTTGGGGACTAGTCTAGGAGGGGGGGGGAGGTGGTGTTGGGTGTGACGTTTGGGGACATAGTCTAGGAGGGGGGGTTGTTGTGGTGGGTTGGTGTGACCTTTTGGGGACATAGGTCTCAGGAGGGGGGGGGAGGGGGGGTGGGTGACCCTTTTGGGGACATAGTCTCAGGAGGGGGGGGAGGGGGGGTGGGTGACCCTTTTGGGGACATAGTCTCAGGAGGGGGGGGAGGGGGGGTGGGTGACCCTTTTGGGGACATAGTCTCAGGAGGGGGGGGAGGGGGGGTGGGTGACCCTTTTGGGGACATAGTCTCAGGAGGGGGGGGAGGGGGGGTGGGTGACCCTTTTGGGGACATAGTCTCAGGAGGGGGGGGGAGGGGGGGGTGGGTGACCCTTTTGGGGACATAGTCTCAGGAGGGGGGGGAGGGGGGGTGGGTGACCCTTTTGGGGACATAGTCTCAGGAGGGGGGGGGAGGGGGGGTGGGTGACCCTTTTGGGGACATAGTCTCAGGAGGGGGGGGGAGGGGGGGGTGGGTGACCCTTTTGGGGACATAGTCTCAGGAGGGGGGGGAGGGGGTGTTGGGTGACCCTTTTGGGGACATAGTCTCAGGAGGGGGGGGAGGGGGGGTTGGGTGACCCTTTTGGGGACATAGTCTCAGGAGGGGGGGGTGGGTGACCCTTTTGGGGACATAGTCTCAGGAGGGGGGGGGGTGGGTGACCCTTTTGGGGACATAGTCTCAGGAGGGGGGGGAGGGGGGTGGGTGACCCTTTTGGGGACATAGTCTCAGGAGGGGGGGGTGGGGGGTGGGTGACCCTTTTGGGGACATAGTCTCAGGAGGGGGGGGAGGGGGGTGGGTGACCCTTTTGGGGACATAGTCTCAGGAGGGGGGGGGGGGGGGGTGGGTGACCCTTTTGGGGACATAGTCTCAGGAGGGGGGGGAGGGGGGGTGGGTGACCCTTTTGGGGACATAGTCTCAGGAGGGGGGGGAGGGGGGGTGGGTGACCCTTTTGGGGACATAGTCTCAGGAGGGGGGGGAGGGGGTGTTGGGTGACCCTTTTGGGACATAGTCTCAGGAGGGGGGGGAGGGGGTGTTGGGTGACCCTTTTGGGGACATAGTCTCAGGAGGGGGGGGAGGGGGTGTTGGGTGACCCTTTTGGGGACATAGTCTCAGGAGGGGGGGGGGGGGGGTGGGTGACCCTTTTGGGGACATAGTCTCAGGAGGGGGGGGAGGGGGGGGTGGGTGACCCTTTTGGGGACATAGTCTCAGGAGGGGGGGGAGGGGGGGTGGGTGACCCTTTTGGGGACATAGTCTCAGGAGGGGGGGGTTGGGTGACCCTTTTGGGGACATAGTCTCAGGAGGGGGGGAGCGGGTGACCCTTTTGGGGACATAGTCTCAGGAGGGGGGGGTTGGGTGACCCTTTTGGGGACATAGTCTCAGGAGGGGGGGAGGGGGCGGGTGACCCTTTTGGGGACATAGTCTCAGGAGGGGGGGAGGGGGCGGGTGACCCTTTTGGGGACATAGTCTCAGGAGGGGGGGGAGGGGGGTGGGTGACCCTTTTGGGGACATAGTCTCAGGAGGGGGGAGGGTGGGGTGGGTGACCCTTTTGGGGACATAGTCTCAGGAGGGGGGAGGGTGGGGTGGGTGACCCTTTTGGGGACATAGTCTCAGGAGGGGGGGGTGGGGGTGGGTGACCCTTTTGGGGACATAGTCTCAGGAGGGGGGGGGGGGGGTGGGTGACCCTTTTTGGGGACATAGTCTCAGGAAGGGGGGGTGGGGGTGGGTGACCCTTTTGGGGACATAGTCTCAGGAGGGGGGGGGTGGGGGGGGGTGGGTGACCCTTTTGGGGACATAGTCTCAGGAGGGGGGGGGGTGGGGGGGGTGGGTGACCCTTTTGGGGACATAGTCTCAGGAGGGGGGGGTGGGGGGGGGGGTGACCCTTTTGGGGACATAGTCTCAGGAGGGGGGGGTGGGGGGGGTGGGTGACCCTTTTGGGACATAGTCTCAGGAGGGGGGGGTGGGGGGGGTTGGGTGACCCTTTTGGGGACATAGTCTCAGGAGGGGGTGGGGGGGGGGTGGGTGACCCTTTTGGGGACATAGTCTCAGGAGGGGGGTGGGGGGGGGTGGGTGACCCTTTTGGGGGACATAGTCTCAGGAGGGGGGGGTGGGGGGGTGGGTGGGTGACCCTTTTGGGGACATAGTCTCGGAGGGGGGGGTGGGGGGGGTGTGGCGTGACCCCTTTTGTGGACATAGTCTCAGGAGGGGGTGGGGGGGGGTGGATGACCCTTTTGGGGACTTAGTCTCAGGAGCGGGGGTGGGGGGGGTTGGTGACCCTTTTGGGGACATAGTCTAGCAGGAGGGGGGGTGGCGGGGGGGGTGACCCTTTGGGGACATAGTCTCAGGAGGGGGGGGGGGGGTGACCTTTTTGGGACATAGTCTCAGGAGGGGGGGGGGGGGGTGGGTGACCCTTTTGTGGACATAGTCTCAGGAGGGGGGGGTGGGGGGGAATAGTTCAGGGGGGGGGGGGGGTGACCCTTTTGGGGACATAGTCTCAGGAGGGGGGGGGGGGGGGGTGGGTGACCCTTTTGTGGACATAGTCTCAGGAGGGGGGGGGGGGGGGGGTGGGTGACCCTTTTTGGGACATAGTCTCAGGAGGGGGGGTGGGGGGTGGGTGACCCTTTTGGGGACATAGTCTCAGGAGGGGGGGGGGGGTGGGTGACCCTTTTGGGACATAGTCTCAGGAGGGGGGGGGGGGGGGTGGGTGACCCTTTTTGGGACATAGTCTCAGGAGGGGGGGTGGGGGGTGGGTGACCCCTTTTGGGGACATAGTCTCAGGAGGGGGGGTGGGGGGGTGGGTGACCCTATTTTGGACATAGTCTCAGGAGGGGGGGTGGGGGGGTGGGTGACCCTTTTGGGACATAGTCTCAGGAGGGGGGGTGGGGGGGGTGGGTGACCCTTTTGGGGACATAGTCTCAGGAGGGGGGGTGGGGGGGTGGGTGACCCTTTTGGGGACATAGTCTCAGGAGGTGGGGGGGAGGGGGTTGGGTGACCCTTTTGGGACATAGTCTCAGGAGGGGGGTGGGGGGGGTGGGTGACCCTTTTGGGGACATAGTCTCAGGAGGTGGGGGTGGGGGGGGTGGGTGACCCTTTTGGGGACATAGTCTCAGGAGGTGGGGGTGGGGGGGGTGGGTGACCCTTTTGGGGACATAGTCTCAGGAGGGGGGGTGGGGGGGGGTGGGTGACCCTTTTGGGGACATAGTCTCAGGAGGGGGGGTGGGGGGGGGGTGGGTGACCCTTTTGGGGACATAGTCTCAGGAGGGGGGGTGGGGGGGGGTGGGTGACCCTTTTGGGACATAGTCTCAGGAGGGGGGGTGGGGGGGGGTGGGTGACCCTTTTGGGGACATAGTCTCAGGAGGGGGGGGGGGGGG